>NC_089839.1:314656297-314956297 GCF_035609145.1 Eleutherodactylus coqui
CTGCACTACTGGTAATACACCATGCTGAGGGGTAGGCCTATAGGATGTGGACGCGGGCGAGGACGCGGAGGCCCAAGTCAGGGTGTGGGCACAGGCCGAGCCAGTGCGGTGGCCAGGGGTAGAGGCAGGGCCAGACCGAATAATCCATCAACTGTTTCCCAAAGCGCCCCCTCGCGCCATGCCACCCTGCAGAGGCCGAGGTGCTCAAAGGTGTGGCAGTTTTTCACAGAGACGCCTGACGACCGACGAACAGTGGTGTGCAACCTTTGTCGCGCCAAGATCAGCTGGGGAGGCACCACCAACAGCATGCGCAGGCATATGATGGCCAAGCACCCCATAAGGTGGGACGATGCCCGTTCACCGCCTCCGGTTTGCACCACTGCCTCTCCCCCTGTGCCCCAACCTGCCACTGAGATACAACCCCCCTCTCAGGACACAGGCACTACCGTCTCCTGGCCTGCACCCACACCCTCACCACCGCTGTCCTCGGCCCCATCCAGCAATAGCTCTCAGCGCAGCGTCCAGACGTCGCTAGCACCACTGTTTGAGCGCAAGCGCAAGTACGCCGCCACGCACCCACATGCTCAAGCGTTAAACGTGCACATAGCCAAATTGATCAGCCTGGAGATGCTGCTGTATAGGCTTGTGGAAACGGAGGCTTTCAAAAGCATGATGGCGGCGGCGGCCCCGCGCTACTCGGTTCCCAGTCGCCACTACTTTTCCCGATGTGCCGTCCCAGCCCTGCACGACCACGTCTCCCGCAACATTGTACGCGCCCTCACCAACGCGGTTACTGGCAAGGTCCACTTAACAACGGACACGTGGACAAGCACAGGCGGGCAGGGCCACTATATCTCCCTGACGGCACATTGGGTGAATTTAGTTTCAAAATACTTTATTCAGGAGTCAAACATATAAAGTACAACTTTTTTTTTTTAAGTATTCAAGAGTGGATTTCCCCTCGCAGGGGGTGTAACATAACAAACAACATTAATCCTATTCCTAAATTGAGTGTACTATTCTCTTATCCAATTTAATTCTAACAATATTATTCCTTAGACTCTATCTCCGGTTTTCACTAGAAATATTGTTTCAACAAAAAACAAACAAACAAAAAGAAAATAAAAATAAAAAGATAAGAAAATATTTGTAGGTCCTAAATATCGTGGTTCAAACATTAAACTTTTAACAAAGATCAACTGTGGTCGTCTCTCATTCCCTTATTAGGTGCATTCGTATTTCTCCCGTCTATTCATCATATGGGTCTTATTTTTATGTCGACTGGAGGATGTGTCTCAAACCTGGTATTTCTACCATGTTTATCCAGGGGTCCCAAATTTCACCGAACTTTTCTAAAGCATCTGTTCCTACTGCGTGCATTCTCTCGTATAGTACGATACGTGAGACTCTATCTAGCACGTCCTGGAAGAAAAGGTCTCTCTGCTTCCATCTGGAGGCAATGTGTATTCTGGCGGCCATACAGATCGCCTGGATTAACTTGTGGGCTCGATATCTGGTCCCAGGTTGACGATCACCCAGTAGGAGTGTGGCTGGTGATCTCTGTAGGTTACCTATGAATAGCCTCCGTAGAAGCCTATGGACTTGCGTCCAGAGTCTAGCCACCACTGGGCATGTCCACCAGATATGGGCTTGTGTGCCTATTTCAGCGCATCCTCGAAAACACAAAGGCGACGTGGACTCAAATATTTGGTGCAGTCTGTATGGCACCAAGTGGGTTCTATGGAGAATCTTCATAGATGTTTCTGTCAAGGTCACCTGGTGACTCCCCTTCGCCACCGTCTCACAACACTGTCTCCATTTCTCTAGTGACAAGCTTATTTTTAGGTCCTTTTCCCATTTTTCCATATAAGGAAGCTTTCCTTCTCCCCCTGGTCTGTTCAGCATGTTATAGATTAAGGATAGGGACCCCTTTTTCATAGGGTCCCTCAGGCATAGTCTCTCGAATGCAGTCAGCTCTGGTAGAGAACTTGGAAGCCTGAGTGAGCCTAGGAAATGATATACCTGATTAATTCTAAAGTTCTCGGATGTGGGAGGATTGAATTTGATTTTAAATTGATTTATGGTGAGTATTTTGGAGTTTTCTATCATGCTGTGTAGGCTAGTAAGCTCGTTTATTTTCCACCACTGAAAATGTAACAGGTCTCTGCTTGGAGGGAACTTTTCGTTTGGTATCAGTGTCATTAGTCTAGATGGATTGTTTGATAGTTTATGTTTGTACCTGGATTCCCTCCAGATGCGTATCGAGTGATATGATAGTGGGCTCTTGTCCATAAAGTTTGATTTGAGTGGACCTGCCAACCAAGTCAGTTCCGCGGGGGTGTGTGGGGCTAGCTTATGCGTCTCCATGGTGACCCAGATTGGGGCTTTTGTACCCCCCATGGTTTCGATCCATTGTGCCAGTCTCGCTGCTAGATAGTATTTTTTCAGGTTGGGGACTGAAAGGCCTCCTAATTTCTTATGATAGTACATAGTCCTGTTTTTAATCCTTGCCTTTCTACCGGCCCAAATAAACTTGAAGATGGCTTTTTGAAATTCATCCAGAACTCCGTTTGGGATAGGAATGGGCAGTGACCTAAACAAATATAGTATCCGGGGCAGGGTATTCATTTTTACCGCGTTTATCCTTCCCATCCACGAGAGCATGGGATCATTCCACTTTGTTAGCTCCGAGGTTAGTTTCTTGATTAGCGGTGGGTAATTCCATTTATATAGAGAGGACAGGGAGGGGGTCAGGTTAATTCCCAGATATGGTATATATTGTGCCTGCTGATTAAAGCCGAAATTTATATCTATTAACTTTATTAGGGAGGGTGGAGTATTTATATGTGTTATATCGCTTTTATCTGTATTTACTCTCAGTCCCGTTAAGGTTGCCCACTTATCGAGGAGATTCATCAAATTTGGCAAGGTTGTTAGGGGTTGAGTGATAGTCAATAGCATATCATCCGCAAATAAATTTATTTTATATTCCTTATCCCCCAAGGTGACTCCCTTTATATTTGGGTTCTCTCTTATTGCTATCGCTAACGGCTCCATAGCTAGGGCGAAAAGCGCTGGAGAGAGGGGGCATCCCTGTCGGGTGCCTCGCTTAATTGGGATTGGTCTTTCTTTGGTTGTTGGCAGTTTCAATAGGGTTGAGGGATGAGAGTACAAAGATTTTATTGCCCGTAGAAATTCCCCGTTAAAACCCATGTGACCCAGCAGGGCGAACAGATAGTCCCACGATATGGAATCGAACGCTTTTTCGATGTCTAAAGCGAGTAGAGTCAGGGAGTTACTATTTCTCTGGGCCTGGTCAATAATGTTTAGTACTTTCCTGATATTGTCCGGCGCCTGTCTTTGCGGAATAAAGCCTACTTGGTCTTTATGGATGAGTTTTGCAAGAAAGAGATTCAGTCGCCTCGCTAGGACACTTGTAAAGATTTTATAATCTAAGTTTAGGAGCGATATTGGCCTATAATTTTTTGGGGACAGTGGATCTTTGTTCGCCTTCGGTATCACCGTTAGGTTTGAATTAAGAAATTCCGCTGGTGGGGTTTGTCCGTCCATCAGGGTTTGAAACATCTCCCCGAGGGGTCCAGCTAGACGGTCCTTGTATTTTTTATAATATATAGCTGTAAGGCCATCAGGGCCTGGGGCCTTACCTGGTTTTAGGTTGTCTATTACCTCTACTATCTCCTCCTCCGTGATGTCGGCATTTAATAAGTCTCTCTGTTCCTGACTTATGGTGGGTAGTTGTACTGACTCTAGGAATTCTTTTCTCAAGGATTCTCCTCCCCCCCCATGTTCTCGGTAAAGGGCCGTATAAAAGTCGGCGAATGTGTTGTAGATTTTTGTTGGATTGGTGGTCGTTGTATTATGTGGAGTGTATAATTTGAATACTGAGTTTAGTCTCTGCGTTTCACATTGGGTGAATTTAGTGGAGGCTGGGACAGAGTTAGAGCCTGGGACCGCTCACGTCCTACCCACCCCCAGAATTGCGGGCCCCAGCTCGGTGGTGGTATCTGCGGGGGTGTATGCTTCCTCCACTAAACCACCCTCCTCCTCCTCCTACGCAACCTCTGTCTCGCAATCAAGATGTGTCAGCAGCAGCACGTCGCCAGCAGTCAGTGTCGCGCGGCGTGGCAGCACAGCGGTGGGCAAGCGTCAGCAGGCCGTGCTGAAACTACTCAGCTTAGGAGAGAAGAGGCACACGGCCCACGAACTGCTGCAGGGTCTGACAGAGCAGACCGACCGCTGGCTTGCGCCGCTGAGCCTCCAACCGGGCATGGTCGTGTGTGACAACGGCCGTAACCTGGTGGCGGCTCTGCAGCTCGGCAGCCTCACGCACGTGCCATGCCTGGCCCATGTCTTTAATTTGGTGGTTCAGCGCTTTCTGAAAAGCTACCCACACTTGTCATACCTGCTTGGAAATGTGCTCCGGGTCAGCGCACATTTCCGCAACTCCAAGACGGACGCTGCCACCCTGCGGACCCTGCAACATCGGTTTCATCTGCCTGTGCACCGATTGCTGTGCGACGTGCCCACACAGTGGAACTCTACGCTCCACATGTTGGCCAGGCTCTATGAGCAGCGTAGAGCTATAGTGGAATACCAACTCCAACATGGGTGGCGCAGTGGGAGTCAGCCTCCTCAATTATTTACAGAAGAGTGGGCCTGGTTGGCAGACATCTGCCAGGTCCTTGGAAACTTTGAGGAGTCTACCCAGATGCTGCAATCATTAGCATCACCATTCCTCTGCTATGCCTCTTGAGAAGTTCCCTGCAAAGCATAAAAGCAGACGCTTTGCACTCGGAAACGGAGGCGGGGGAAGACAGTATGTCGCTGGATAGTCAGAGCACCCTCCTGTCTATATCTCAGCGCGTTGAAGAGGAGGAGGAGCAGGAGGGGGAAGAGACAGCTTGGCCCACTGCTGAGGGTACACATGCTGCTTGCCTGTCATCCTTTCAGCGTGTATGGCCAGAGGAGGAGGAGGAGGAGGAGGGGGGGGAGCATGAGGAGGAGGGGGAAGAGACAGCTTGGCCCACTGCTGAGGGTGCACATGCTGCTTGCCTGTCATCCTTTCAGCGTGCATGGCCAGAGGAGGAGGAGGAGGAGGATCCTGAAAGTGATCTTCCTAGTGAGGACAGCCATGTGTTGCGTACAGGTACCCTGGCACACATGGCTGACTTCATGTTAGGATGCCTTTCTCGTGACCCTCGCGTTACATGCATTCTGGCCACTACGGATTACTAGGTGTACACACTGCTCGACCCACGGTATAAGGAGAACCTTTCCACTCTCATTCCCGAAGAGGAAAGGGGTTCGAGAATAATGCTATACCACAGGGCGCTGATGGACAAACTGATGGTAAACTTCCCATCCGACAGCGCTAGTGGCCGAAGGCGCAGTTCCGAGGGCCAGGTAGCAGGGGAGGCGCAGAGATCAGGCAGCATGTACAGCGCAGGCAGGGGACCATTATCCAAGGCCTTTGCCAGCTTTCTGGCTCCCCAGCAAGACTGTGTCACCGCTCCCCAGTCACGGCTGAGTCAGCGGGAGCACTGTAAAAGGATGGTGAGGGAGTACGTAGCCGATCGCACGACCGTCCTCGGTGACGCCTCTGCCCCCTACAACTACTGGGTGTCGAAGCTGGACACGTGGCCTGAACTCGCGCTGTATGCCCTGGAGGTGCTTGCTTGTCCTGCGGCTAGCGTCTTGTCAGAGAGGGTGTTTAGTGCGGCTGGGGCAATCATCACGGATAAGCGTACCCACCTGTCAACCAACAGTGCCGACAGGCTAACACTCATCAAGATGAACAAAGGCTGGATTTCCCCAGACTTCTGTTCTCCACCAGCGGACAGCAGCGATACCTAAGCAATACGTAGGCTGCACCCGCGGATGGAAGCATCGTTCTCTATCACCATCCAAAACGGGGACCTTTTAGCTTCATCAATCTGTGTCTAATATTCCTCCTCCTCCTCCTCCTCCTCCTGCTCCTCCTCCTGAAACCTCACGTAATCACGCCGAACCGGCAATTTTTCTTAGGCCCACAAGGCTCAGTCATATAATTTTTGTAAACAATTTTTATACGTTTCAATGCTCATTAAAGCGTTGGAACTTTCACCTCAACCAATTTTTATTTTACCTGGGCTGCCTCCAGGCCTAGTTACCAATTAAGCCACATTAACCAAAGCGATTAATGGGTTTCACCTGCCCTCTTGGTTGGGCATGGGCAATTTTTCTGAGGTACATTAGTACTGTTGATACAGCAATTTTTGTGGGCCCTCGCCTACAGTGTAATCCAATTAATTTTTAGCCCACCTGCATTACAGCTGACGTTACATCAGCTGTGCTGGGCACTGCAATGGGATATATTTATGTACCGCCGGTGGGTTCCAGGGAGCCACCCATGCTGTGGGTCCACACGGAGTTGTAACTGCATGTGTCCACTTCTAAAGAGCCCCAGTCTGACTGGGGCATGCAGTGTGGGCCGAAGCCCACCTGCATTAAACATGACATTACCTCAGCTGTGATGGGCAATGCAATGGGATATATTTATGTACCGCCCGTGGGTTCGAGGGAGCCACCCATGCTGTGGGTGCACACGGAATTCCCATTGCGGAGTTGTACCTGCCTGTGACTATTTATAAAAAAACGCGGTCTGACTGGGGCATGCAGACACCTTGACAGAATGAATAGTGTGTGGCACATAGGTTCCCCATTGCTATGCCCACGTGTGCAGCTCCTGATGGCGGTGGCACAGGATTATATTTCTCATTGCTTCTGTACAGCATTGTGGGCTATCGCCCCGCCCCTTTTAAAGAGTGTCGCTGCCTAGCCGTGCCAACCCTCTGCAGTGTGTGCCTGCGGTTCCTCTGGCAGACGCACTTATAAATAGACATGAGTGTGGCGTGGCATGAGGGCAGCTGAAGGCTGGGCAGGGACAGTTTGGTGTGCGCTGTGGACACTGGGTCGTGCGGGGGGGGGGGGGGGTTGGGGGTTGGGCAGCATGTTACCCAGGAGAAGTGGCAGCGGAGTGTCATGCAGGCAGTGATTGTGCTTTGTTGGAGGTAGTGTGGTGCTTGGCTAAGGTATGCCATGCTAATGAGGGCTTTTCAGAAGTCAAAATTGTTGGGAGGGGGGGGGCCCACTCTTGCCGCTATTGTGGCTTAATAGTGGGACCTGGGAACTCGAGATGCAGCCCAACATGTAGCCCCTCGCCTGCCCTATCCGTTGCTGTCGTTCCCATCACTTTCTTGAATTGCCCAGATTTTCACAAATGAAAACCTTAGCGAGCATCGGCGATATACAAAAATGCTCGGGTCGCCCATTGACTTCAATGGGGTTCGTTACTCGAAACGAACCCTCGAGCATCGCGATAATTTCGTCCCGAGTAACGAGCACCCGAGCATTTTGGTGCTCGCTCATCTCTAATCTCTATCTATCTATCTATCTATCTCATATCTATCTCCTATCTATCTATCTATCCATCTATCTATCTCCTATCTTATCTATCTCATATCTATCTGCTATCTATATACTATCTATCTATTTATCTATCTATCCTCTTTCTCATATCTATCTATTCATCCATCTATATAATATCTATCTATCTCATATCTATCTATCTATCTTCTGTCCATCTATCATCTATCTATCTATCTACTATCTATCTGTATCTATCTATCTCCTATCTATCTATCTATCTATCTATCCATCTATCTATATACTATCTATCTATCTGCTATCTATATGCTATCTATCTATTTATCTATCTATCTATCCTCTATCTCATATCTATCTATTCATCCATCTATATAATATCTATCTCATATCTATCTATCTATCTATCTATCTCATATCTATCTATCTATCTTCTGTCTATCTATCATCTATCTATCTATCTGCTATCTATCTATCTCATATCTATCTATCTATCTATCTATCTATCTATCTCCTATCTATCTATCTATCTATCTATCTATCTCCTATCTATCTATCTATCTCATATCTATCTATCTCCTATCTATCTATCTATCTTTCTATCTCCTATCTATCTATCTATCTATCTATCTATCTATCTATCTATCTCCTATCTATCTATCTATCTCATATCTATCTATCTCCTATCTATCTATCTATCTATCTCATATCTATCTATCTCATAGCTATCTATCTATCTCCTATCTATCTATCTATCTATCTATCTATCTATCTATCTATCTATCTATCTCATATCTATCTATCTATCTTTCTATCTCATATCTATCTATCTATCTATCTATCTTCTATCTATCTATCTATCTATCTATCTCATATCTATCTATCTATCTTTCTATCTCATATCTATCTATCTATCTCATATCTATCTATCTATCTCATATCTATCTTTCTATCTCATATCTATCTATCTATCTCATATCTATCTATCTATCTCATATCTATCTATCTATCTATCTATCTATCTATCTATCTATCTATCTATCTATCTCTGGTATAAGTTATACATCTCCCTGGATTTACTGTATATAATTTCACACTTTACACACAATTAAAAAACGCATCTAAACCGCATGCGGTTATTAATAGTGTCTGCAGCTCCTTCATAACGTTCGCGGTCTTTATATACTGCATGTTGGGTTTTTTATGTGGTTTTCTTTATTGTGGTTCTAAAGTACAACAAAAACATGACCCCCCTGAGGCCGCTCTCACACACGTGCTCAGAAAACGCAGCTTGTAATCGTGACATTTTTACCAGAATTTCGAGCAGCGTTTTTGTACACAGGTTACATACTTGACAGCGCTTTTTGATGTGCCCCATCATTGTGATGGGTGATGAGATGTGTTAAAAACAGAAAAACGCAAAAATAGAACAGACAGCTCTCGAAAATCACAGTGTTAAAAACACCGTGTTTGAGCATAGATTTGAGTATGGGAGTGTTGTACCGCGGTTAGTACGGCACTCGGGACACCGCGCTAATAGCGGTAAAAAGCAGTGTGTGTGAGAGCGGCCTGCGGGGCCACAAATAAATTTTCATGTTCAGGAAATGCGTCATGTTTGGGAAGATTACACCAAGGGGCAGATCATGTATGCAGCACGATCTAGGTATGGGTACAGGGGAGTGTGGGCTGGAGGCCCGGGGGGGGGGGGGGGGGTGCCCGAGCTGAACTTTTGCACCCCGCCCCCTGACCCCTTAAAGGGGTTGTCCCGCGAAAGTAAGTGGGTCTATACACTTCTGTATGGCCATAATAATGCACTTTGTAATGTACATTGTGCATTAATTATGAGCCATACAGAAGTTATTCACTTACCTGCTCCGTTGCTAGCGTCCCCGTCTCCATGGTGCCGTCTAATCTTCAGCGTCTAATCGCCCGATTAGACGCGCTTGCGCAGTCCGGTCTTCTCCTTTGCTGAATGGGGCCGCTCGTGCCGGAGAGCGGCTCCTCGTAGCTCTGCCCCGTCACGTGTGCCGATTCCAGCCAATCAGAAGGCTGGAATCGGCAATGGACCGCACAGAAGCCCTGCGGTCCACGGAGGGAGAAGATCCCGGCGGCCATCTTCACAAGGTAAGTATGAAGACACCGGACCGCGGGGATTCGGGTAAGTACTATCTGTTTTTTTTTTTATCCCTGCATCGGGTTTGTCTCGCGCCAAACGGGGGGGCTATTGAAAAAAAAAAAAACCCGTTTCGGCGCGGGACAACCCCTTTAAGTACGCCCCTGGGTGGGGGTGGCACAGTAGGTACAAGGGGGGGAGGGGAGGAGCGAGGCATGGGGAACAGGCAGTAGGGGATTTCATGTGGAAATCAGTTACTTGAAAGCAAATAGGGAAATGGGGTTGGGCAGTAAGGAGGTGCAGGGATAGAGGTTGTGTGTGACAGGCAGGGTGGAAGGTGTGGGGTGCCATAAGGAGGGCGGGGTCTGGTCAGGGACTTGGTATGCCTCCCTGAAGAGGTGCGTTTTTAAGGCACCTCTGAAATTTCATGCATCGGGAATTGTCGGGATGCCTTGGGGTAGAGCGTTCCAGAGGATGGGTGCTGCTCTGGTGAAGTCCTGTAGGCGAGCATGTGAGGTTCGTATTACAGGGGTGTTTAGTCTGAGGGTGTCAGCCGATCGGAGTGAAAAGTTATTAGAGATGAGCGAGCACGCTCGGATAAAGCAGTTACTGGAGCGAGATCTCTCTCCCCCGCTCACCCCGCCGCCCCCGAGCCTGCTCAGACCAGTAAGCAGTCATTCGAGAAGAGCGATGCTCGCTCAAGTAACTGCTTTATCCGAGCGTGCTCGCTCATCTCTAATAGTTATCCCTCTCTCTATATATATATCCATTAGTGGGCACTACAAGGATGCCATTTAATGACGGTAATTCCTCCCTCATGTCATATGAGATTGATGGATGCCCGTTGCTTATTGTCCATATGTGTATAATATATGATCTAAATCATTGATTTATTGCGCCACTATATCTTGCTGCACGTTGTGCTATAAGTGGGAAGAATGCATTTAGTAATATCTGAGTTAAGACACTTTTGTTATGTGACATGTGACGAGATGCCAAAGGTCTGAGGAAATGCCCGCGTTCCTTTGATTGGACACTGGCACCGATAGGAGTGGCTGTGGCGGGCGCGTGCGCTTTCCTGTGTTTTTGGGATCAGATAGGAGTGTACGAACTCTGGCTGGATTCTGAAACGCCGCACATGCGCACTGTCTTCTGCGATGCGAGTACTGGCGCTATCCTGATTGGCTGGGGCGCGTGGGCAGGATTGGGACTCTGAATTATGGCGCTGCGTTATATGGATGAATCTCCTGGATGTAACTATAACCGGATGGCGGGCGCCCGTCCGACAGGCTCCGTGCCCCCAGCATGTCTGATAGGTGGAGTTGTGTTTTTGCATGTTTTTTCTATTGGTGTATGTTTTATATATATACAAGATATGGTAACTTGCGCTGCATGCTTGAAAAAGACCCGATGCAAAGGGGCGAAACCTCGCAGCTTATTATGTGCTGAGAAATAAAGGATTTATTGCACCTTCAGAAACCTCTGAGTGCCGGTCCATCTACTGGATTACTTCAAGTCACGTTTCGGAGGTCTTCAGTCCGGACCCACGTTGGACCGCGCACCTACTCCTCTTCTTTGCTCCCACTGTTGTGGTAAAATTGGTTGTCCTGCTACCCATCCATTTACCACCTGGAGGACCCGATGCCCCCAGAGGTGCCTTCCAACTCCACCATTCTATTATTCTGTACAAAGCTGTTGGCTTTTCGGTCACATGTCTCAAGTCACATGCAATTTTGCTATTGTAAGGGGTGTGAGCAGTGCCCTGCGCTTCCCTTACACATTCAGCGGCTGTTACGTGTTCCTAAATTTCGTCTGAGTGCCGTGAGGAAGCCCCACCCACTGTGGTCCCGGGAACTGTCTGAAAGGGGGAACAGAGAAGAATCAGCCCGAGTGCCAAGGGTGGTTGGCGTGTACCAATGCCATAACAAGGCATAAGAGCGTGCCAGTGTGACTGCCTGCTCCCCTGCCAGACATCCCCAAAAGGGAGTGGGGGAGGATGGGCATTCGGCGCCATTTTGTGGAAGCATTGTGTGATGATGCAGCGTTATTGTGGCTAGCCAGTCAGCGCTCTGAAGATCCAGCCTCCCAATAGGGACAGTGAATGAGAGGCTAGGTGTTAGGACTCAAACCCAAGAGCTCCTGTGCTCCAGGCGGCGGCTCTACCTGCTGAGCTTTCCAGCCTTTGGATGGCTCCCCTGCTTGTCCTTCTCTGTGTTTCTTGATCCAGTTTCCTGTTTGGATCCACTCTGTCCTCCAAGATTGGACGTCCTATAAAAACCCGATCCTTCCATTTCCTCATTGAGTGGTTAGTTGTGCTTCAAGCCTATAGGCAAGCTCCACCACCCGCCTGCTCCTGTGAACTGAGCTGCTACTACCCGTGTACCAACCTGTGACTTCCCCTGACTACGCTACCTGTCTGCTCCTCTGTAATGCAATAGATACTACCCATGTACCAACCTCTGGCTTCCCCTGGTCACACTCTGCCCGCATTAATTGCAATACTAAGGCTCTGAACCTGACCACCAAAAAAGCCCTGAAGACTTGGGGGCTGATGATGGAGTAATGATGCCAAATCAAACCTAACCATTGGGGTGAAGGATCCCACAGCACGTGGTAGAAGAGGGAGTCTGACACTGTGGCAGCAGTGCAGATGATAATGACACTGTGCAGAAGCAATTGGACCACGACACTGAAAACATTTGTATATGGACTTGTACCCCCCAAGGCCGCATAATGGAACATCCCCGGCCATGGTGGGGAAGGTGGACTTTGGGAGTAACTCCTCTAAGGAACTATGTTGAGTTTAGTGACACAGGTGATTGGGTAACACAAGGCCCGCCGGGGAAGTTGCTATAAAGTTTCCAACTTATGTAGCCATGATGCAATATGTATGTTATAAAGTGTGATGTCATGTTATCTATATATATAAAGGTGAAAGCCCTCACTGACTGACTGACTGACTGTCTGACGGACTGTCTGACGGACTGATTCACTGACTGACTGACTGACGGACTGGCCACTAATTCTCTGACTTCCCGCTGTCGTACAAACCTGAAATTTGGAATGGTCATTCTTTAGGTCCAAAATAGGAAAAGTAAAGGGGTCACAACTCCATTATTCAATGCTAAGTGTAAAAGTATTGGCACCCGTATGTAATGTAACATCGGTACATGCAGCCTGAGGAGAATCTAACACTCCTCTATGTGTTCACAGATTTATTCCCCTTATTCTAAAGTAACCGTGACTTCATAAAATTGTCCATGTAAACAACACGTAAACACCCGTATCAAATGAACTCGGGTGAGGCCGGGCATATCAGCTAGTAATGAATGTGTCACAAGTATAATGGTGCAGTAAGGCACGTGGACACGAAGGTGACGTGGGAATAAGCTGCCATTATTGTATGACGACCTCTGGATATAAGTGACGTCAATGACATGTTTTGCGCTCTATGTGAAAGGACGCTGCTCCTACGGAGTGTTTGATGTCGGGACCTACGGCCATAAAGATGGCGCATGTAACTGTGATGTCGCAGTCAAGAGATGCCTGACAGTCCGGTGTCTTGCTGCTGCCAAGGTGATATTATGCCTCAGTGATGAACGCCGTTTGGCGATTGGGAGTTGCAGTCGACGTTTTGAGTACTGTTGCTTTAAGAGAGTTTATGTCAAGTTATTGTGCAGCTTTCAAGTGCGAGAGCGTCCGGCGGAGAGAAATAACCTTTATTGCGCTGCCGTACAGGAAAAGCTATTTTTGCAAATAAAAAGTGCCGCCTCCATTGCACCATCATGTTTCACGTACCCCCGCCCCCCCGGTACACTGCGGCAGACCGCAGCACAAGCCACGTGCGGCGGCAGCTGAGCGGCAGGCAGGCCAGTTATTAACAACCCTTTGCAGCTCTGAAACAAATCACAATTTAGTTTCTTGCACGGCATCGTGTCGCCCCGGCCTCAGGACTCGCACACACTTGCGTTTTTTAAACACTGCATCATTGTTGCGGGTTTTTTTGCGCGCGTGTCAATGGGACTTTCTAATGTTGATAGCGCATCGCACAAAAACCGCAAGTTTGTGCTTTACGTTTCCTTCACATAAGAAAGTCCCATTGACACTCGCATAAAAAAACGCAAGTGTGTGCGAGCGCTTAGAGCTGCAATGTAACCCTTAGGCCGGCGTCACACGGGCACAAGCGCGTTTATGAGCACATCTGCACCGCGTATCTGCGTGCTTCACTGTACTTTTTGCGCCTGCTAATCGCGCACATTTGCACGCAAAAAAAACATGCCAGCAGTTAACGAGTTCAGTATGTGCAAATATTGGGACAGAATGTGCAAGAAAATACAGCATGCGGCAAACGAAATGCGCGCAAAATACACTTATGTGAACGAACCTATTGAAATCCATCGGTTCTACTCACGGCGTCTTACATGCAAAGTCTGTGCGCACAAAACACTGAGCGAATCCGTTCATGTGACACGGCCCTCGATCAGGGCTGGACGGCAACACCGGGTCTTTGGGCGACCACCCACTACGCTTTGCTAGTTGCAGTTTTTGCGTTTTTGGTGCGTTGCGGATTTACCATTAGACATCTGGGGGAAAAAACTGCAAAATCGCAGCAAAAATAAAAGAACGCCAGTGGTAGTCGCCGTTAGACAAGCTGCGATTTGTCTGCGATTTGCAAATATTTTACAGCCGGGATTTTGTTGTTGAAAAATCCACAAAATCCCGAAACCGCGGCGAGCGAGTCGCAGTCGCAGGTGATTTACATACATGATCCTCTTTGGCAGAGAAGGTTTGGATTTGTTGCGACAGTCGTGTGGCGAGACGCCGCTTATCACAACGCGACCACATAGACAATCGTAAGATCTGAGATCACCATACGACACTGCGCTCTTCTTGTCGCCGCGCAGCCCTCGCGCTAAACCCCGCCGCGCTGCTGCCGCATCACTTTCTAAAGTCGCCTCTGTTTTACGACCAAAAGTCCAACATGTTTTCAGTTTTTGCCGCTGTTGTTTCAAGTTCGCATTAAGTCGCAGCGTGACCGCATTGGAAACCCTTGGGTGTCACAGCGCGACATTGTGATCTTTACGTCGTGTAACAAAGTCGCCATGTAGCCCGAAGCTTAAAGGAGATGTCCCGAGGCAGCAAGTGGGTCTATACACTTCTGTATGGCCATAATAATGCACTTTGTAATGTACATTGTGCATTAATTATGAGCCATACAGAAGTTATAAAAAGTTTTATACTTACCTGCTCCGTTGCTAGCGTCCTCGTCTCCATGGAGCCGACTAATTTTTGGCCTCCGATGGCCAAATTAGCCGCGCTTGCGCAGTCCGGGTCTTCTGCAGTCTTCTATGGGGCTCCGTGTAGCTCCGTGTAGCTCCGCCCCGTCACGTGCCGATTCCAGCCAATCAGGAGGCTGGAATCGGCAGTGGACCGCACAGAAGAGCTGCGGTCCACGGAGGAAGAGGCCATCTTCAGCGGTGAGTAGAGAAGTCACCGGAGCGCGGGGATTAAGGTAAGCGCTCCGGTGAGCTTTCTTTACCTCCCTGCATCGGGGTTGTCTCGCGCCGAACGGGGGGGGGGTTGAAAAAAAAAAAAACCCGTTTCGGCGCGGGACAACCCCTTTAATAAACATAAGCTCTATGCACGTTCCATCCCAAATACAGACCCCGCCCCCATAGTGTCCGCCATAGCGCCCCCAGCTGATCTCAGAGCGCCATTCAGTGACCCAATACTCCAGACATAGAAACGCCCGTATGGACGGCGAGGGTCGGCACGTATGCGTTCTGGCAGCCGCTGCACGGCAGAATGAGTACAGCTGTACATTGCTGGGCGCTGCGCGTTGCTCTGGTTACAGCATGCAGCTATTTACAGAAACGGCTGATGAGCGCGGGGGTCTGGCACGGTGGACCCCCCAACAATCTGTTATTCTGATAAGGTCATCCAAAAAAAATTCCTGGGAAACCCCTTTAAATGACTGCATTCCGCTATTGCTCTCTGTTGGCAGCCCCATAGACAGGTTTGTAATAAAGGAGTCGGCGCAGATCACATCTACACATAGAAGATCGGAAGGCGTCTGTAATTAATACGAGGTGATGTAAAGGTGACGGTGACCTCGCGGTCCGGGCGCGCTGCGTTCTGCTGTCATCGGCGCCCGCAATATCCAGGGAATACGCCTTCAGTGCTCTGCCTGATAACGAGGTTTCCCATTGATATAACGAAGCAGTACCCCTCGCAGGACTCCTACGTAATAGATGGGAGCGCAGCTTGTCCTGCACCGCCGCCTGCTGGTCACTGCTTGTAACTACAGAGGTGTTCACCCGCAAAGCCCCAAACTGGCGGCCCACCAGCCACTGATCCAAAGGGAGAACCTGATTACTGGGCCCAGTGGCAAGTACCAGCAGGAGCGCCCCAAATAACCACTGGTTTTTAACCCCTTAAAGATGCCACCTTTAGTTTTTTTTCCGTTTTCAGTTTTTCCCACTCTTATTGATCACCGACGTGGATGTCTGAGGGCTCCGCATTCAGTAGTACTATATCATGCTTCTACGGCCTCCTCACTGCAGCCAAAGTGACCTGCTAAGTTTATCCTGCGGGGCGGCTGCGATACCGAACTTAGAGGGGTCTTTTGGTGCTACTTTTAAGACATAGAATAATAATTTTCTGCCGCCATGACTCTTTTATGTTCCATCGGCATAGTTATGCGCGGCTCGCTCTTCATTGGACGTCCCGCAGTTTCTATTGGTACCATTTCGGGGTATATACACCTTTTTTATCACATTTTTTCTTGGAGACGGACGACCAATTGTGGCGTTCACCCTGCGGGGTTAATAATGCGTTCCTCTGATAGATCGCACTTCTATGGGTGCAGCGATACCAGAGATGTTTTTGTTTATCTAGATTCTTTATTATAAATATGGCAAAAGTATTTTTAAACTTTTATTACCTTTTAATTTTTTAATAAATTCAAACTTTTTTAAACTGAGTTTTCATTATTTCTTTTTAGTCCCCAGAGGGAACAAGAACGTGCGATGGTTTGATCATTCCTGCAGTGGGATGTAATACCATAGTATTGCATTATACTGCGATCTGCCAGGCAATCTATCAATCTGCTATGGCAGCCCTGGGGGCTTTTAGAAGGCCCCTGGCTGCCATGGCAACCGCACAGCACACCGTGATCTGGGCATTTAAATGCTGCTGTCAGAATTGATAGCGGCATTTAAAGGGTTAACAGCTCTGATCAGCAGACATTCTGATCGGAGCTGTTGCGGCTTTAACAGTGGGCACCTGCATAGTATTAAGCGGGATCCCTCTCCATACCAACCCGGGGCCTCCATGACATAACTGTACGTCCTGCAGCATTAAGGGGTTAATTCCTGCCCACCAAACTGATTTTGGTTTCTTCCTTCTTATTCTTCCCCTGATGTAGCCGCACACGTTATCGTTTTTTCAGGACAAGTTTCCAGAGTTACCACACGGCGCCACGGGACGCGGCAGAATATTCCGCCATGCAGAAATATCCACGGATGGCTGCAGATCTGCATTTAGAGCCGCGCATTTTGGTGCAGATTTAGAGAGCAGAGTGAAGGCATCTTAATACACCGAAAAATGGCAGAAAAATCCTTATCGGGGTCAGATGGAAAACAATCTTCAGCAGGACTCTTATGGGGGCTCAGCACACGATTAACACAACGTTGGCTTTATTTCGCAGACCAGTACAATTATGGCGAGACCAGAGGCATAACCTGAAGCTCCCGGGCCCCAGGGCCCCCAATATAATGCTTTATTCATAGTACTGGGCTCCCTATATGGAGAAGAGAGGCCTTATGGGCCCCTAAGGCTCCTGGGCCCGGGTGCAACCGCATCCCCTGCACCCTCTATAGTTACGCCCATGTGAGACCAAATTTACCATTTTTTTAATGTTTCATGACTTTTGGAAAACAAAAAGCTTTTTTTGGTTTTTAAATGTCCTTCTGATCACCAGAACCGTTTTATGTGGGCATCTTTGGCGTTCTGGGGGCTTGTTTTTGTGGGATGACCTATAGTTTCCACTGGTCCCGTTTTGGGGTACATGTGAGTTTTCGATCACTTTTAAATCTCATTGTTATTAGTGATCGCAGAGAGCGCCATCCCAGCACGGCGTATTTTCCTGACAGCGTTCACCATGTGGGAGGAGTAATGTGGGCCTGTAACAGATCGGGCTTTACATGGCGATACCACATGAGCTTTATATTAGTGCTTTTTTCTTAGTCTTGATTATTTTGCAACTTTGTTCCGAAAACAGCAGAGATGCGAGTGTGAAAACGGTGAGAATAATGTAAAAGGTCTGTGAGGTTTAAAGCAGCACTAACTTTCAGAGAACGTCTGCTCGTGTAATAATAATAATAATCTGTATTTGTATAGCGCCAACATATCCCGCAGCGCTTACATAGACGGGGGGATACAGACAGACAAAAGTACAGACATTACAGAGCCACGGTTACATAGTAATCAGCTGATGGAAACAATAGGGGTGCGGGTCCTGCTCCAACGCGCTTATATACTACAAGTAATGGGGGGATACAGAAGGTAAAGGGGCTGAAGATGTGCAGGTATGGCGGGCTGGAGATGTATTGAGATGAGGGAGGCGATATAGGGGGCGCTGCACTGTGGATGAGGGATACAATATAGGGGGGCGCTGCACTGTGGAGGGCTTTGTGGATGAGGGTGGCGAGTTTAAATTGAATTCTGTATTTGACGGGCAGCCGCTGCAGTGACCGGCACAGGGCAGAGGCGTCCAAGTAGCGGCTGGACAGGAAGATGAGCCTCGCTGCATTCAGGATGGATTGGAGAGGGTAGAGTCTGGTGCGGGGGGGCGATCAGCAACGAGTTGTAATAATCGAGCTGAGAGTTGATGAGGGCGACAGTGAGCGTTTATAGCGCGTCCACAGTGAGGAAAGAGCGGATTCTTGCGATGTTCTTGAGGTGCGGCTGACATGTTCGGGCCAGAGATTGGATGTAGGGGGAAAAGGAGAGATCAGAATCAAGTATGACCCCAAGACAGCGGGCGTGCTGGGAGTTATGGTGCCACACACTGAGATGGAGATGTCAGGTGGAGGTCGGTTAGTGGAGGGTGGAAACAGCAGGAGGTTAGTTTTAGAGAGATTCAGTTTTAGGTAGAGAGAGGACATGGTGTTAGAGACAGCAGACAGACAGTCGGTGATGTTTTGGAGGAAAGGTGCAGAGATGTCACGGGAGGAGGTGTATAGCTGGGGGTCATCAGCATAGAGGGGGTATTGGAGGCCAAAACTCCTGATGGTTTGTCCAATAGGGGCTGTGTAGATGGAGAAAAGGAGGGGGCCGGGGACCGAGCCCTGGGGGACCCCAACAGCAAGGGGAGGAGGAGGGGAGGTAGAGCTTGTGTCAGTCTCATCGTTTCTGTAATATACCTGCATTAAACATTTTGTAAATCATGTGTGAAGTGGCGGCCACCAGGGGGCTCCCTTCCAGGTTCTCTACAATCCACTCTCTGTCCCTAGTAAAAAGGATACAAATGTATCCATAGCAACAGGGGGAGGGGCTATCTTCACAGGCTGCTGCCACTCATTTACAGGCTGACAGATCTGCAGACACTGTGATATGGATCGCCACGGTCTCTGCCTCTCCTGCTGTTACAGTGTGTCTGTTTGTGTGTACATTATGGTGGGTTTACTAAACATTTGGCTGCTATGTCTCTAAATGCCTGATCGTCCTGGGAAAGCAGAGGGAAAGGGGGGGGGAGTCAGATAATGCCTCCCTCCTGATTGGACCAGAGACCATGCAATGCAGCATGGGAAGTGAGGGAAAGGAAGTCAGGACAGGGAACTACTTCATTGCCCCTTTACTGTAGAGGTCTACAAGAGGGTAGGTCCATCGGTCGGCCTCCGCTGGCTGACCTTACCTATGCTGAGTGGTGCTATGGCTCCTTCAGAGATCTGGGGGTGGGGATGCTGCTCTCTGTAGTAAGTCTAGTGGTTGGGTATTACATGTGGAACACGCGGTGCCTAGTATCCACCTCAAGGATGAGGTAAGTAGGAACATTCCTGGTGAC
The DNA here is from genome assembly GCF_035609145.1 of Eleutherodactylus coqui. Classification (NCBI taxonomy): domain Eukaryota; kingdom Metazoa; phylum Chordata; class Amphibia; order Anura; family Eleutherodactylidae; genus Eleutherodactylus; species Eleutherodactylus coqui. The sequence continues at coordinate 314,675,920 of NC_089839.1, forward strand.
CTGGTGAAGGGGTGTTCTCTGGAGGTCGGGTGGGACCAGGCTGGCCTTTCTTTGGAGGGGCTTTTGCTCTTGGGGTTCCCTAGCCTGGAGTACTCTTTCCTGGTGGGGGGCTCGGGTCTTCCACCGAGTTTTTTGTTTAGTTGAGTGAAAGGCTTACGGGACCCCAACCAGGGCTGCGGAGGGCGCTGGCCATGCTTGTGTTCTATATGTATGAGGCTGTGAGATGTTCTGGAGCTCATGTATTGTGTCTTATTGTGCACTATGTATATTATGTGTTTTTGTGGGTGGGCGGTATTATACTGTGTGTTGGGGGGTCTATGTGTTAAGGGGAACTCTGAGGGGGAAATATGTATTTACTTTTCAGGGGGTATTATTGGGCCAGAGTTTGGGATATAGGAGGTGGATAGAGGGTATATAGTGTGGATATAGGGTATTAGTGCAGGGTGTGGGTCTGCGGTATGGATATATGGTATACCAGGTGATATGATGCTATAAGCGCAGGAATTGGTTATTGAAAATTGGGCTTTCAAAAAGATGTTATGAAAATCAGTCCTGTAATATACAAAGTGGCCACAAATATGAGCCGAGCAGCGCAGGCCTATGAAAGCTGGCCAAAACAAAAACTTACAGGGAAAGTTGGGACGTTTTCGATTTTTAATTCTGCCAGTATTCGTCGCCCGCTGCTGAAGAACGCTCACGCAAATCAGACCAGAACTGTGGATTTGTAGACGACACAAACAGATTCTGTGTTTTATATATAAGATGGGTACCGGGTACGGGTATAGAGTATATGGGTATGGGGTATATATAAATATAGCATATGAGTAAACAGCATATGGGTATAAGGTATGGGTGCAGGATGTGGGCATATGGGTGGAAACAGGGCATGGGTATAGGATATGGGGTATAGGGTACAGAGTATATAGGTACAGGGTACGGCTAAGGGATATAGGTATAGGGTGTATGGGTACAGTGGATGGTATATGGGTATAGGGATGGGTATAGGGGGTGGATACACAGTATGGGTATAGGATATGGGGTATAAGGGTACAGAGTATATAGGTACAGGGTATGGCTAAGGGATATAGGTATAGGGTGTATGGGTACAGTGGATGGTATATGGGTATAGGGATGGGTATAGGGGGTGGATACACAGTATGGGTACAGGGTATGGAAAAGGGAAAGAATAGTGGATGAGTATGGGGTATAGGTGTGGGTACAGATTAAGGTTGCATGGCAGTGATGGCAAACCTTTTAGAAACCTAGTGCCCAAACTGCAACCCAAAACCCACTTATTTATGGCAAGGTGCCAACACGTCAGGGGCGGGGCTTATCACCACGTATGATTTTACCTCCAGCATTATAATCAGTTATGGAGGAACGCCGAGCGGCTGTTTCCTAGCTGGAGCACCAGAGTACCACTGCTGCCGATTTTGACTGGAAGTCCCCCACATCCCCGCAGCTGATGTCATACTGTGGCGCTCCCCTCACCTCCTCTGAAGGCTTCCCGCTGTCAGCGCTCCCCGGCTAACGGTTCCCAGCAGCCTGTAGCGGCCTCACCTGACCAGCATCACCTGAGCAGTCCGCTGGGACCGGAAGCCTTCGGAGGAGGTGAGGAGGAGCGCCGCATAGTCTGACATCAGCTGCCGAAACGCGATTGATCTCCAGTCAGAATCCGCGGCGGCGGTCGGGCTTATCACTGTGTTTGGATGCGGAAATGCTGCAGAATTTGCCACAGAAATTTCGGCGGTGGACATTCGGCAGCATTCCCCAAGAGTGAACTTATCCTAAGACCGACTTCACACAGGCGAGAAAATCGCGCAAGATTGGTGCATTGCGAGACCCACAAATCTCGCCCAAATCTTGTGTGATTTTTACAGCCATGTGAAAGCGGCTCAAGTCAGCTTGAGGTATGCTGCCATGGGGAGAGTGGCCCCAGGACTAATAGTGACCCCCACAGGGGGTATATGAGTGTACGGTATGGGTACAAGTATAGAGTATAGTGGTATGAGAGCAGGGTATATGGGTAGAAGGTATGGGTACAGGATATATGGGTACAGGGCATAGGGTATATAGGTGTACGTTATGGGTATAGAGTATATGGGTATAAGGTGCAGGGGTAGGGGTATAGAATCCTAGAATGGTAGAGTTGAAAGGGACCTCCAGGGTCATCGGGTCCAACCCCCTGCTCAGTGCAGGATTTACTACATCATCCCAGACAGATGTCTGTCCAGCCTTTGTTTGAACACTTCAATTGCAGGAGCACTCCCCACCTCCCGTGTCAACATGTTCCACTCATTGATCCCCTCACTGTCTAATATCTAATCTGTGTCTCCTCCCTTTCAGTTTCCTCCCATTGCTTCTAGTCTTTCCTTATGCAGATGAGAATAGGGCTGATCCCTCTGCACTGTGACAGCCCTTCAGATATTTGTAGACCGCTATTAAGTCTCCTCTCAGCCTTCTCTTCTGCTAAACATTCCCAGATCCTTTAACCGTTCCTCATAGGACATGATTTGCAGACCGCTCACCATCTTGGTAACTCTTCTCTGAACTTGCTCCAGTTTGTCTATGTCTGTTATAAAGTGGGGTGCCCAGAACTGGACCCAGTATTCCAGATGAGGTCTGACTAAGGAAGAGTAGAGGGGGATAATGACCTCACGTGATCTAGACTCTATGCTTCTCTAATACATCCCAGAATTGTGTTTGCCTTTTTGGCTGCTGCATCACATTGTTGACTCATGTTCAGTCTATGATCTATTAGTATACCCAAGTCTTTCTCACCTGTGCTGCTGCTTAGCCCAATTCCTCCCATTCTGTATGCGCTTTCTTCATTTCTCTTGCCCAGATGTAGGACTTTGCATTTTTCCTTGTTAAATACCATTCTGTTAGTCGCTGCCCACTGTTCAAGCTTTTCTAGATCTTTTTGAATCCTCTCTCTTCCCCTAGTGTTAGCTATCCCTCCTAGCTTTGTGTCGTCGTCAGATTTGATCAGTTTCCCACAATTCCCTCCTCCAGATCATCTATAACAATGTTGACCAACACTGGGCCTAGGACAGAGCTTTGTGGTCCCCACTTGATACATTCTCCCACTTGGATGTGCAGCCATTTATGACCCCTCTTTGATCACTCAGCCCGTTGTGAATCCACCTAACAGTTGCCTTGTCAATCCCAGATTTGGTCATTTTCCCAATAAGTATAGTATGAGATACTTTGTTAAATGCTTTACTAAGGTCAAGATATACTATATCCACCACACTTCCCTGATCAACCCAGTCGGTGATTCTGTCATAGAAGGACATTAGATTAGTCTGACATGACTTGTTTGTTACAAACCCATGCTGCTTTGGTTAATTACTCCATTCTCATCCAGCTTCTTGCATACATGCTGTTTAATAATTTGTATAGGGTATCTGGGTAGAAGGAATGGATGGGTGCAGGGGTAGAGGGTATACAGGTGTAGGCTATGGGTATATGGATATAAAGAAAAAGGGTATATAGGTATAGGGTACATGGGTAGAGGGGACGCGTACCTGTTATATATTATGCTACTAATGCATGTTTTTGTTTCCTCTCTTAAGACCCATTTACACCAGCTGATGATCGCTAAAAAATCGCTAAAAGGCGATCATTTTAGCAATAATCATTGCATCTAAATGTGCGCCCATCGTGCACTGTTAGTCAATTGTTAAATTCCGTCCAACCTAAAAATCGTCCATCAGCCTTATCAGCAGTTCTCCACGGGGAGTGCTGATAGCCGTTCTGCCCCCTCCTATTGCAAATAGTGGCGAGGGGCGGAGATAGGACGGGAGCTCAGAGCATTGCTCCAGGCTCTTCCAGCTTCCTCCCCCTGCAGAGACGGACACCGTATATCAGCTGGGAGTAAAAAACCCGGCCGATATACAGTCGTCTGAAGCCACCCTCAAACTGTCGTGTGAGCCATCTTTGAGTGATCGTGTAAATGGGCCTTTAGTAGGTCGGAGTCTGCGGGATGGCTGGATGTGATATATATCGGACGCGGACGGGACAGGCTTGTTTCTTCTCTTGGTTCTGTAAAATGTTGTAATTTTTTTATTTGCATTCTGTTCACTTGTGTTGGTATATTGTGTGCTTTGCAGTTTTGGCAATTTTCCTGATATGTTGTCAACCCCTTAACGACCCACAATGTACAGTTACGTCCTGCACCTTCAGGGCATGTATGGGGGGGGGGGGGGATCACGGTGTGATCCCGCTCTATACAATGCAGGTGCCCGCTGATTCTTAGTGCTGACACCCGTCCTCAACAGCTCTGATAAGCCGCTCTGCATATTGGAGCAGCTAACCCTTTAAATGCCGCCGTATATTCTGATACTGACATTTAAATGCCCCGACCGATGTTCAGGGGTCCCATATGGCCCCCAGCCATGAGATTGTGGGTTGCCGGCTGTTGTCATGGCAGCTGGGGGCCCCAGGGCCGCCATTCCAGAGTGCCTACCAAGCCATGTCTGGACCTACAGCACTACATCACACTGCAGGAGCGATCAGACCATCACAACCTCTTGTTCCCTTTGGGGACTAAAAAACGTAAAAACTAAGTTTAAAAAAGTTTTACTAATTATTAAAAAAAGGTAATAAAAGTTTAAACAACAAAACATTTGCTTTATTTATAAAAAAAGAATCTAAATAAAAAGCAAAAAAAATGTAACAACAGATATTTGGTATCGCTGCGGCCGCGGACGTCCGATCTGTCCAAGTAACGCAATATTTACCGCGCAGCGTGAACGCCGTCAGGAAAAAGAATTTAGGACACCAGAAATGAGCTTTTTTGATCAACCAGCTATCAAAACATTTGTATTCCAGAATGGCGCCAACGGAAATGACAGGACGTCCCGCGAATAAGTCCTCAGAACTGTGCCGATGGAAAAATGAAAAGGTTACAGCGGTCGGAGGACGGCGGCGGCGGCGGCGGCATGGGGTGTAAAAAATGTAATATTTAAAAAAAGAAATAAAAGTAGTGAGAACCCCCCCGTACATGGGGGCACCGCAGCAATCACACCGAGCGCAGTTTGTGCCCTGGGAAACGAGACGCAACTAAAGATGGCGGAAAAGAGTTTATTTTTAGGGATGAGCGAGTATACTCACTGAGGCACTACTCGCTCGAATAATGTGCCTTAGCCGAGTACCTCCCTGCTCGTCCCTAAAGATTCGGGGGCTGGCGCGGGGCGGGGAGCGGCGGGGGAGAGCGGGGAGGAACGGAGGGGAGATCTCTCTCTCCCTCTCTCCCGCCCGCTCTCCCCTGCTCCCCGCCCCGCGCCGGCCCCCGAATCTTCAGGGACGAGCAGGGAGATACTCGGCTAAGACACATTACTCGCTCATCCCTATTTATTTTTCATCTCACTTCATGAAGAATTTTTAAAAAGTTTTTCAGTCCTTTACATATCACCAATGTAAAATACAACTCGGCCCGCAAAAAACCACCCCAGACAGCGACGGCGCTGGGTAATAAAATACTGAGGATTTTTTTAAAAAGGGGTGTAAAAACGCAAAAATTGGAAAAAAAGGGCCGCGTCCTTAAGGGGTTAATATCCTTTATTATGCTGTTTACTTTTATAATAAAAAGATCTTCAGTATCTAATCCTATCCTGTGCGATACTGTCTGCTGAGCCGTGTATCTAATCCTATCCTGTGCGATACTGTCTGCTGAGCCGTGTATCTAATCCTATCCTGTGTGATACTGTCTGCTGAGCTGTGTATCTAATCCTATCCTGTGTGATACTGTCTGCTGAGCAGTGTATCTAATCCTATCCTGTGTGATACTGTCTGCTGAGCTGTGTATCTAATCCTATCCTGTGTGATACTGTCTGCTGAGCCGTGTATCTAATCCTATCCTGTGCGATACTGTCTGCTGAGCCGTGTATCTAATCCTATCCTGTGTGATACTGTCTGCTGAGCTCTTGTATCTAATCCTATCCTGTGTGATACTGTCTGATGAGCCGTGTATCTAATCCTGTCCTGTGTGATACTGTCTGCTGAGCCGTGTATCTAATCCTATCCTGTGTGATACTGTCTGCTGAGCTCTTGTATCTAATCCTATCCTGTGTGATACTGTCTGCTGAGCTGTGTATCTAATCCTATCCTGTGTGATACTGTCTGCTGAGCTGTGTATCTAATCCTATCCTGTGTGATACTGTCTGCTGAGCCGTGTATCTAATCCTATCCTGTGCGATACTGTCTGCTGAGCCGTGTATCTAATCCTATCCTGTGTGATACTGTCTGCTGAGCCGTGTATCTAATCCTGTCCTGTGTGATACTGTCTGCTGAGCTGTGTATCTAATCCTATCCTGTGTGATACTGTCTGCTGAGCCGTGTATCTAATCCTATCCTGTGTGATACTGTCTGCTGAGCCGTGTATCTAATCCTATCCTGTGTGATACTGTCTGCTGAGCTGTGTATCTAATCCTATCCTGTGTGATACTGTCTGCTGAGCTGTGTATCTAATCCTATCCTGTGTGATACTGTCTGCTGAGCCGTGTATCTAATCCTATCCTGTGTGATACTGTCTGCTGAGCTGTGTATCTAATCCTATCCTGTGTGATACTGTCTGCTGAGCCGTGTATCTAATCCTATCCTGTGTGATACTGTCTGCTGAGCCGTGTATCTAATCCTATCCTGTGTGATATTGTCTGCTGAGCCGTGTATCTAATCCTATCCTGTGTGATACTGTCTGCTGTATCTAATCCTATCCTGTGTGATACTGTCTGCTGAGCCGTGTATCTAATCCTATCCTGTGTGATACTGTCTGCTGAGCCGTGTATCTAATCCTATCCTGTGTGATATTGTCTGCTGAGCCGTGTATCTAATCCTACTCTGTGTGATATTGTCTGCTGAGCCGCTGTATCTAATCCTATCCTGTGTGATACTGTCTGCTGAGCTGTGTATCTAATCCTATCCTGTGTGATATTGTCTGCTGAGCCATGTATCTAATCCTATTCTGTGTGATATTGTCTACTGTATCTAATCCTATCCTGTGTGATACTGTCTACTGTATCTAATCCTATCCTGTGTGATACTGTCTGCTGAGCCGTGTATCTAATCCTATCCTGTGTGATACTGTCTGCTGAGCTGTATCTAATCCTATCCTGTGTGATACTGTCTGCTGAGCTGTGTATCTAATCCTATCCTGTGTGATACTGTCTGCTGAACTGTGTATCTAATCCTATCCTGTGTGATACTGTCTGCTGAGCCGTGTATCTAATCCTATTCTGTGTGATATTATCTGCAGAGCCGCTGTATCTAATCCTATCCTGTGTGATACTGTCTGCTGAGCCGTGTATCTAATCCTATCCTGTGTGATACTGTCTGCTGAGCCGTGTATCTAATCCTATCCTGTGTGATACTGTCTGCTGAGCCGTGTATCTAATCCTATCCTGTGTGATACTGTCTGCTGAGCCGTGTATCTAATCCTATCCTGTGTGATATTGTCTGCTGAGCCGTGTATCTAATCCTACTCTGTGTGATATTGTCTGCTGAGCCGCTGTATCTAATCCTATCCTGTGTGATACTGTCTGCTGAGCTGTGTATCTAATCCTATCCTGTGTGATATTGTCTGCTGAGCCATGTATCTAATCCTATTCTGTGTGATATTGTCTACTGTATCTAATCCTATCCTGTGTGATACTGTCTACTGTATCTAATCCTATCCTGTGTGATACTGTCTGCTGAGCCGTGTATCTAATCCTATCCTGTGTGATACTGTCTGCTGAGCTGTATCTAATCCTATCCTGTGTGATACTGTCTGCTGAGCTGTGTATCTAATCCTATCCTGTGTGATACTGTCTGCTGAACTGTGTATCTAATCCTATCCTGTGTGATACTGTCTGCTGAGCCGTGTATCTAATCCTATTCTGTGTGATATTATCTGCAGAGCCGCTGTATCTAATCCTATCCTGTGTGATACTGTCTGCTGAGCCGTGTATCTAATCCTATCCTGTGTGATACTGTCTGCTGAGCTGTGTATCTAATCCTATCCTGTGTGATACTGTCTGCTGAGCTGTGTATCTAATCCTATCCTGTGTGATACTGTCTGCTGAGCTGTATCTAATCCTATCCTGTGTGCTACTGTCTGCTGAGCTGTGTATCTAATCCTATCCTGTGTGATACTGTCTGCTGAGCCATGTATCTAATCCTATCCTGTGTGATACTGTCTGCTGAGCAGTGTATCTAATCCTATCCTGTGTGATACTGTCTGCTGAGCTGTGTATCTAATCCTATCCTGTGTGATACTGTCTGCTGTATCTAATCCTATCCTGTGTGATACTGTCTGCTGAGCCGTGTATCTAATCCTATCCTGTGTGATATTGTCTGCTGAGCCGCTGTATCTAATCCTATCCTGTGTGATACTGTCTGCTGAGCTCTTGTATCTAATCCTATCCTGTGTGATACTGTCTGCTGAGCCGCTGTATCTAATCCTATACTGTGTGATACTGTCTGCTGAGCCGTGTATCTAATCCTATCCTGTGTGATATTGTCTGCTGAGCCGCTGTATCTAATCCTATCCTGTGTGATACTGTCTGCTGAGCTCTTGTATCTAATCCTATCCTGTGTGATACTGTCTGCTGAGCCGCTGTATCTAATCCTATCCTGTGTGATACTGTCTGCTGAGCCGTGTATCTAATCCTATCCTGTGTGATACTGTCTGCTGAGCCGTGTATCTAATCCTATTCTGTGTGATATTGTCTGCTGAGCCGTGTATCTAATCCTATCCTGTGTGATACTGTCTGCTGAGCCGTGTATCTAATCCTATCCTGTGTGATACTGTCTGCTGAGCTGTATCTAATCCTATCCTGTGTGATACTGTCTGCTGAGCCGTGTATCTAATCCTATCCTGTGTGATACTGTCTACTGAGCCGTGTATCTAATCCTATCCTGTGTGATACTGTCTGCTGAGCTGTGTATCTAATCCTATCCTGTGTGATACTGTCTGCTGAGCTGTGTATCTAATCCTATCCTGTGTGATACTGTCTGCTGTATCTAATCCTATCCTGTGTGATACTGTCTGCTGAGCCGTGTATCTAATCCTATCCTGTGTGATACTGTCTGCTGAGCCGTGTATCTAATCCTATCCTGTGTGATACTGTCTGCTGAGCCGTGTATCTAATCCTATCCTGTGTGATACTGTCTGCTGAGCTGTGTATCTAATCCTATCCTGTGTGATACTGTCTGCTGAGCCGTGTATCTAATCCTATCCTGTGTGATACTGTCTGCTGAGCCGCTGTATCTAATCCCATCCTGTGTGATACTGTCTGCAGAGCCGCGTATCTAATCCTATCCTGTGTGATACTGTCTGCTGAGCTCCTGTATCTAATCCCATCCTGTGTGATATTGTCTGCTGAGCCGTGTATCTAATCCTATTCTGTGTGATATTGTCTGCTGAGCCGCTGTATCTAATCCTATCCTGTGTGATACTGTCTGCTGAGCCGTGTATCTAATCCTATCCTGTGTGATACTGTCTGCTGAGCTGTGTATCTAATCCTATCCTGTGTGATACTGTCTGCTGAACTGTGTATCTAATCCTATCCTGTGTGATACTGTCTGCTGAGCCATGTATCTAATCCTATCCTGTGTGATACTGTCTGCTGAGCAGTGTATCTAATCCTATCCTGTGTGATACTGTCTGCTGAGCTGTGTATCTAATCCTATCCTGTGTGATACTGTCTGCTGTATCTAATCCTATCCTGTGTGATACTGTCTGCTGAGCCGTGTATCTAATCCTATCCTGTGTGATATTGTCTGCTGAGCCGCTGTATCTAATCCTATCCTGTGTGATACTGTCTGCTGAGCTCTTGTATCTAATCCTATCCTGTGTGATACTGTCTGCTCAGCCGCTGTATCTAATCCTATCCTGTGTGATACTGTCTGCTGAGCCGTGTATCTAATCCTATCCTGTGTGATACTGTCTGCTGAGCCGTGTATCTAATCCTATTCTGTGTGATATTGTCTGCTGAGCCGTGTATCTAATCCTATCCTGTGTGATACTGTCTGCTGAGCCGTGTATCTAATCCTATCCTGTGTGATACTGTCTGCTGAGCTGTGTATCTAATCCTATCCTGTGTGATACTGTCTGCTGAGCTGTGTATCTAATCCTATCCTGTGTGATACGGTCTGCTGTATCTAATCCTATCCTGTGTGATACTGTCTGCTGAGCCGTGTATCTAATCCTATCCTGTGTGATACTGTCTGCTGAGCCGTGTATCTAATCCTATCCTGTGTGATACTGTCTGCTGAGCCGTGTATCTAATCCTATCCTGTGTGATACTGTCTGCTGAGCTGTGTATCTAATCCTATCCTGTGTGATACTGTCTGCTGAGCCGTGTATCTAATTCTATCCTGTGTGATACTGTCTGCTGAGCTGTGTATCTAATCCTATCCTGTGTGATACTGTCTGCTGAGCCGTGTATCTAATCCTATCCTGTGTAATACTGTCTGCTGAGCCGTGTATCTAATCCTATCCTGTGTGATACTGTCTGCTGAGCCTTGTATCTAATCCTGTCCTGTGTGATACTGTCTGCTGTATCTAATCCTATCCTGTGTGATACTGTCTGCTGAGCCGTGTATCTAATCCTATCCTGTGTGATACTGTCTGCTGAGCTGTGTATCTAATCCTATCCTGTGTGATACTGTCTGCTGAGCTGTGTATCTAATCCTATCGTGTGTGATACTGCCTGCTGAGCCGTGTATCTAATCCTATCCTGTGTGATACTGTGTGCTGAGCCGTGTATCTAATCCTATCCTGTGTGATACTGTCTGCTGAGCTCCTGTATCTAATCCTATCCTGTGTGATACTGCCTGCTGAGCTCCTGTATCTAATCCTATACTGTGTGATACTGTCTGCTGAGCCATGTATCTAATCCCATCCTGTGTGATACTGTCTGCTGAGCTCCTGTATCTAATCCTATCCTGTGTGATACTGCCTGCTGAGCTGTGTATCTAATCCTATCCTGTGTGATACTGTCTGCTGAGCTCCTGTATCTAATCCTATCCTGTGTGATACTGTCTGCTGAGCTCCTGTATCTAATCCTATCCTGTGTGATACTGTCTGCTGAGCTGTGTATCTAATCCTATCCTGTGTGATACTCTCTGCTGAGCCGTGTATCTAATCCTATCCTGTGTGATACTGTCTGATGAGCTGTGTATCTAATCCTATCCTGTGTGATACTGTCTGCTGAGCTCCTGTATCTAATCCCATCCTGTGTGATACTGTCTGCTGAGCGCCTGTATCTAATCCTATCCTGTGTGATACTGCCTGCTGAGCTGTGTATCTAATCCTATCCTGTGTGATACTGTCTGCTGAGCTCCTGTATCTAATCCTATCCTGTGTGATACTGTCTGCTGAGCTCCTGTATCTAATCCTATCCTGTGTGATACTGTCTGCTGAGCTGTGTATCTAATCCTATCCTGTGTGATACTCTCTGCTGAGCCGTGTATCTAATCCTATCCTGTGTGATACTGTCTGATGAGCCGTGTATCTAATCCTATCCTGTGTGATACTGTCTGCTGAGCCGTGTATCTAATCCTATCCTGTGTGATACTGTCTGCTGAGCAGTGTATCTAATCCTATCCTGTGTGATACTGTCTGCTGAGCCGTGTATCTAATCCTATCCTGTGTGATACTGTCTGCTGAGCTCCTGTATCTAATCCTATCCTGTGTGATACTGTCTGCTGAGCTGTGTATCTAATCCTATCCTGTGTGATACTGTCTGCTGAGCCGTGTATCTAATCCTATCCTGTGTGATACTGTCTGCTGAGCCGTGTATCTAATCCTATCCTGTGTGATACTGTCTGCTGAGCCGTGTATCTAATCCTATCCTGTGTGATACTGTCTGCTGAGCCGTGTATCTAATCCTATCCTGTGTGATACTGTCTGCTGAGCTGTGTATCTAATCCTATCCTGTGTGATACTGTCTGCTGAGCCGTGTATCTAATCCTATCCTTTGTGATACTGTCTGCTGAGCCGTGTATCTAATCCTATCCTGTGTGATACTGTCTGCTGAGCCGTGTATCTAATCCTATCCTGTGTGATACTGTCTGCTGAGCAGTGTATCTAATCCTATCCTTTGTGATACTGTCTGCTGAGCCGTGTATCTAATCCTATCCTGTGTGATACTGTCTGCTGAGCCGTGTATCTAATCCTATCCTGTGTGATACTGTCTGCTGAGCTCCTGTATCTAATCCTATCCTGTGTGATACTGTCTGCTGAGCCGTGTATCTAATCCTATCCTGTGTGATACTGTCTGCTGAGCTGTGTATCTAATCCTATCCTGTGTGATACCGTCAGCTGAGCCGTGTATCTAATCCTATCCCGTGTGATACTGTCTGCTGAGCTGTGTATCTAATCCTATCCTGTGTAATACTGTCTGCTGTATCTAATTCCATCTCCTATGTCTGCAGCAGTCACATGTGGCGCCATCTATTGGTTGAGTTCGGTAACATGACTCCATAGCGCCATCTGTTGCAGCTTTTCGGATGCACGCGGGGGAGGGGCAGTCACGTGGTGATGTAATGCTCTGTCAACAATCCAGATCTATACCTTCGGTCACTTTCCATTTGTCTGTCCGCTTGTCAATCATGCGTACATCGTAGGCATTGGTGGAATGCTTCGTTGTTAGTCCCGCCTAGGTAATTTCACGAACCAATCCCAGGAGAGAAACATTCTCCTCACAAAACTATTTACTAACTTTGAGCTGCGCCATGCGACCCTCCTCTCCTATTGGTTGATGATTTACGAGCCCGCCCTAACACTTTACACTCTCCCATTTGATAATTCATACGTCACTCAGCCGCAAGCAGCTAATAGGAAAACGGCTTTTTGGAGGTCTACGGGTTTAGCGTAGATTACGGTATGTGATTGGGCAAGAGGGTCCTGTCAGTCAGGCTGTGGTGGGTGTGGATTGGATGGGCGACGAAAGATGGGCGTGGTCCACGGAAACGGCCTGCCCCCAGTTGGAGCTGCGCTGGGTCCTCCCGGAGTCTCCGCTGAGAGATCGGGACTAGCAGACATGGAGGCCGGGGGAGGACGCTGAGGGCTCCGAGCGCCCCGGGAACCCGCCTACGGTAAGCGCCTGATCTATGAGGCCCGGTGTCGTGCAGCGAGGCCGTGTGTGACCCTCCCCCCGCAAGAGCGGCCCCTGCCTGCAGCCCGAATATATGCGGGGCCACAGCCGAGGGCCGGTGCGCAACTGCTACCTGGTGACTGCCCGCAGATATACTGGGATATCATATATATATATCTACCTCAGTCCGGGGGCTATAGATCAGTATATACAGTGTTATATATATATATATCAGTACGGGGGCTATAGGTCAGTATATACAGTGTTATATATATATATATCAGTCCGGGGGCTATAGATCAGTATATACAGTGTTATATATATATATCTGTCCGGGGGCTATAGATCAGTATATACAGTTATATATATATATATCAGTATGGGGGCTATAGATCAGTATATACAGTGTTATATATATATATATCAGTATGGGGACTATAGATCAGTATATACAGTGTTATATATATATATATATATATCAGTCCGGGGGCTATAGATCAGTATATACAGTGTTATATATATATCAGTCCGGGGGCTATAGATCAGTATATACAGTGTTATATATATATCAGTACGGGGGCTATAGATCAGTATATACAGTGTTATATATATATCAGTACGGGGGCTATAGATCAGTATATACAGTGTTATATATATATCAGTACGGGGGCTATAGATCAGTATATACAGTGTTATATATATATATATATCAGTACGGGGGCTATAGATCAGTATATACAGTGTTATATATACATATATCAGTCCGGGGGCTATAGATCAGTATATACAGTGTTATATATATATATATCAGTATGGGGGCTATAGATCAGTATATACAGTGTTATATATATATATATATCAGTCCGGGGGCTATAGATCAGTATATACAGTGTTATATATATATATATCAGTCCGGGGGCTATAGATCTGTATATACAGTGTTATATATATATATATCAGTACGGGGGCTATAGATCAGTATATACAGTGTTATATATACATATATCAGTATGGGGACTATAGATCTGTATATACAGTGTTATATATACATATATCAGTCCGGGGGCTATAGATCAGTATATACAGTGTTATATATATATATATATATATCACTCCGGGGGCTATAGATCTGTATATACAGTGTTATATATACATATATCAGTCCGGGGGCTATAGATCAGTATATACAGTGTTATATATATATCAGTACGGGGGCTATAGATCAGTATATACAGTGTTATATATATATATATCAGTACGGGGGCTATAGATCAGTATATACAGTGTTATATATACATATATCAGTCCGGGGGCTATAGATCAGTATATACAGTGTTATATATATATATCAGTACAGGGGCTATAGAGCAGTATATACAGTGTTTTATATATATATATCAGTCCGGGGGCTATAGATCAGTATATACAGTGTTATATATATATATCAGTGCGGGGGCTATAGATCAGTATATACAGTGTTATATATATATATATATCAGTATGGGGACTATAGGTCAGTATATACAGTGTTATATATATCAGTCCGGGGGCTATAGATCAGTATATACAGTGTTATATATATATATATATATCAGTGCGGGGGCTATAGATCAGTATATACAGTGTTATATATATATATATCAGTACGGGGGCTATAGATCAGTATATACAGTGTTTTATATATATATATATATCAGTACGGGGGCTATAGATCAGTATATACAGTGTTATATATATATATATATATATCAGTATGGGGGCTATAGATCAGTATATACAGTGTTATATATATATATATCAGTACGGGGGCTATAGATCAGTATATACAGTGTTATATATACATATATCAGTATGGGGACTATAGATCTGTATATACAGTGTTATATATACATATATCAGTCCGGGGGCTATAGATCAGTATATACAGTGTTATATATATATATATATATATCAGTATGGGGGCTATAGATCAGTATATACAGTGTTATATATATATATATCAGTACGGGGGCTATAGATCAGTATATACAGTGTTATATATATATATCAGTACAGGGGCTATAGAGCAGTATATACAGTGTTTTATATATATATATCAGTATGGGGGCTATAGATCAGTATATACAGTGTTATATATATATATATATATATCAGTATGGGGGCTATAGATCAGTATATACAGTGTTATATATATATATATATATATATCAGTATGGGGGCTATAGATCAGTATATACAGTGTTATATATATATATCAGTCCGGGGGCTATAGATCAGTATATACAGTGTTATATATATATCAGTCCGGGGGCTATAGATCAGTATATACAGTGTTATATATATATCAGTACAGGGGCTATAGAGCAGTATATACAGTGTTTTATATATATATATCAGTATGGGGGCTATAGATCAGTATATACAGTGTTATATATATATATATCAGTATGGGGGCTATAGATCAGTATATACAGTGTTATATATATATATATATATATCAGTATGGGGGCTATAGATCAGTATATACAGTGTTATATATATATATCAGTCCGGGGGCTATAGATTAGTGTATACAGTGTTATATATATATATATCAGTACGGGGGCTATAGATCAGTATATACAGTGTTATATATATATATATATCAGTACGGGGGCTATAGATCAGTATATACAGTGTTATATATATATCAGTCCGGGGGCTATAGATCAGTATATACAGTGTTATATGTATATCAGTCCGGGGGCTATAGATCAGTATATACAGTGTTATATATATATCAGTACAGGGGCTATAGAGCAGTATATACAGTGTTTTATATATATATATCAATACGGGGGCTATAGATCAGTATATACAGTGTTATATATATATCAGTCCGGGGGCTATAGGTCAGTATATACAGTGTTTTATATATATATATATATATATATCAGTACGGGGGCTATAGATCAGTATATACGGTGTTTTATATATATATATATATATATATATATATAAATCAGTACGGGGGCTATAGATCAGTATATACAGTTTTATATATATATATATATATATATCAGTACGGGGACTATAGATCAGTATATACAGTGTTATATATATATTTATCAGTACGGGGGCTATAGATCAGTATATACAGTGTTATATATATATCAGTCCGGGGGCTATAGGTCAGTATATACAGTGTTTTATATATATATATATATATCAGTACGGGGGCTATAGATCAGTATATACGGTGTTTTATATATATATATATATATATATATATCAGTACGGGGACTATAGATCAGTATATACAGTGTTATATATATATTTATCAGTACGGGGGCTATAGATCAGTATATACAGTGTTATATATATATATCAGTACGGGGGCTATAGATCAGTATATACAGTGTTATATATATATCAGTACGGGGGCTATAGATCAGTATATACAGTGTTATATATATATCAGTACGGGGGCTATAGATCAGTATATACAGTGTTATATATATATATATCAGTACGGGGGCTATAGATCAGTATATACAGTGTTATATATATATATATCAGTACGGGGGCTATAGATCAGTATATACAGTGTTTTATATATATATATATATATATATATATCAGTACGGGGGCTATAGATCAGTATATACAGTGTTATATATATATATATCAGTACGGGGGCTATAGATCAGTATATACAGTGTTATATATATCAGTACGGGGGTTATAGGTCAGTATATACAATGTTATGTATATATCAGTATGGGGACTATAGATCAGTATATACACTGTTATATATATATATATATATATATCAGTACGGGGGCTATAGGTCAGTATATACAATGTTATATATATATCAGTACGGGGGCTATAGATCAGTATATACAGTGTTATATATATATATATCAGTACGGGGGCGATAGATCAGTATATACAGTGTTATATA
The DNA here is from genome assembly GCF_035609145.1 of Eleutherodactylus coqui. Lineage (NCBI taxonomy): Eukaryota > Metazoa > Chordata > Amphibia > Anura > Eleutherodactylidae > Eleutherodactylus > Eleutherodactylus coqui. The sequence goes on from NC_089839.1 coordinate 314,692,951, forward strand.
TATATATATATATATCAGTACGGGGGCTATAGATCAGCATATACAGTGTTATATATATATCAGTATGGGGACTATAGATCAGTATATACAGTGTTAGATATATATATATATATATATATATCAGTCCGGGGGCTATAGATCAGTATATACAGTGTTATATATATCAGTACGGGGGCTATAGATCAGTATATACAGTGTTATATATCAGTATGGGGACTATAGATCAGTATATACAGTGCTATATATATATATATATATATATATCAGTCCGGGGACTATAGATCAGTATATACAGTGTTTTATATATATCAGTCCGGGGGCTATAGATCAGTATATACAGTGTTATATATATATCAGTACGGGGGCTATAGGTCAGTATATACAATGTTATATATATATCAGTATGGGGACTATAGATCAGTATATACAGTGTTATATATATATCAGTCCGGGGGCTATAGATCAGTATATACAGTGTTATATATATATCAGTCCGGGGGCTATAGGTCAGTATATACAATGTTATATATATATCAGTATGGGGACTATAGATCAGTATATACAGTGTTATATATATATATATCAGTACGGGGGCTATAGGTCAGTATATACAGTGTTATATATATGTCAGTGCGGGGGCTATAGATCGGTATATACAGTGTTATATATATATCAGTACAGGGGCTATAGATCAGTATATACAGTGTTATATATATATCAGTATGGGGGCTATAGATCAGTATATACAGTGTTAAATATATATATATATATCAGTGCGGGGCCTATAGATCAGTATATACAGTGTTATATATATATCAGTATGGGGACTATAGATCAGTATATACAGTGTTATATATATATATATATATCAGTACGGGGGCTATAGGTCAGTATATACAGTGTTATATATATATCAGTCCGGGGGCTATAGATCAGTATATACAGTGTTATACATATATCAGTACGGGGGCTATAGATCAGTATATACAGTGTTATATATATATCAGTATGGGGGCTATAGATCAGTATATACAGTGTTATATATATATCAGTATGGGGACTATAGATCAGTATATACAGTGCTATATATATATATCAGTCCGGGGGCTATAGATCAGTATATACAGATTTATATATATATCAGTCCGGGGACTATAGATCAGTATATACAGTGGTTTATATATATCAGTCCGGGGGCTATAGATCAGTATATACAGTGTTATATATATATCAGGCCGGGGACTATAGATCAGTATATACAGTGTTATATATATATATCAGTATGGGGCTATAGATCAGTATATACAGTGTTATATATATATATCAGTATGGGGGCTATAGATCAGTATATACAGTGTTATATATATATATCAGTATGGGGGCTATAGATCAGTATATACAGTGTTATATATATATATCAGTATGGGGGCTATAGATCAGTATATACAGTGTTATATATATATATCAGTATGGGGACTATAGATCAGTATATACAGTGTTATATATATATATCAGTCTGGGGGCTATAGATCAGTATATACAGTGTTATATATATATATCAGTACGGGGGCTATAGAACAGTATATACAGTGTTATATATATATATCAGTATGGGGGCTATAGATCAGTATATACAGTGTTATATATATATCAGTACGGGGGCTATAGATCAGTATATACAGTGTTATATATATATATATATATATCAGTCTGGGGGCTATAGATCAGTATATACAGTGTTATATATATATATATATATCAGTACAGGGGGCTATAGATCAGTATATACAGTGTTATATATATCAGTATGGGGGCTATAGATCAGTATATACAGTGTTATATATATATATATATATATATATATCAGTACGGGGGCTATAGATCAGTATATACAGTGTTATATATATATCAGTGCGGGGCCTATAGATCAGTATATACAGTGTTATATATATATATATATATATATATATATATATCAGTCTGGGGGCTATAGATCAGTATATACAGTGTTATATATATCAGTCTGGGGGCTATAGATCAGTATATACAGTGTTATATATATATATATATATATATATATCAGTCTGGGGGCTATAGATCAGTATATACAGTGTTATATATATATCAGTACGGGGGCTATAGATCAGTATATACAGTGTTATATATATATCAGTACGGGGGCTATAGATCAGTATATACAGTGTTATATATCTATCAGTACGGGGGCTATAGATCAGTATATACAGTGTTATATATATATCAGTACAGGGACTATAGATCAGTATATACAGTGCTATATATATATCAGTCCGGGGGCTATAGATCAGTATATACAGTGTTTTATATATATCAGTCCGGGGGCTATAGATCAGTATATACAGTGTTATATATATATCAGTCCGGGGACTATAGATCAGTATATACAGTGTTATATATATATCAGTCCGGGGGCTATAGATCAGTATATACAGTGTTATATATATCAGTATGGGGGCTATAGAACAGTATATACAGTGTTATATATATATATATATATAAATATCAGTCTGGGGGCTATAGATCAGTATATACAGTGTTATATATATCTATATCAGTCCGGGGGCTATAGATCAGTATATATACAGTGTTATATATATATATCAGTGCGGGGGTTATAGATCAGTATATACAGTGTTATATATGTATCGGTACGGGGCTATAGATCACTATATACAGTGTTATATATATATATCGGTACAGGGGCTATAGATCAGTATATACAGTGTTATATATATATCAGTACGGGGGCTATAGATCAGTGTATACAGTGTTATATATATATATATCAGTACGGGAGCTATAGATCAGTATATACAGTGTTATATATATATCAGTCCGGGGGCTATAGATCAGTATATACAGTGTTATATATATATCAGTCCGGGGGCTATAGATCAGTATATACAGTGTTATATATATATATATCAGTACGGGGGCTATAGATCAGTATATACAGTGTTATATATATATATCAGTACGGGGACTATAGGTCAGTATATACAGTGTTATATATTTATATCAGTACGGGGGCTATAGATCAGTATATACAGTGTTATATATATATATATATCAGTACAGGGGCTACAGATCAGTATATACAGTGTTATATATATATCAGTGCGGGGCCTATAGATCAGTATATACCGTGTTATATATGTATCGGTACGGGGGCTATAGATCAGTATATACAGTGTTATATATATATATATCAGTACGGGGGCTATAGATCAGTATATACAGTGTTATATATATATATCATTCCGGGGGCTATAGATCAGTATATACAGTGTTATATATATATATCAGTATGGGTGCTATAGATCAGTATATACAGTGTTATATATATCAGTACGGGGGCTATAGATCAGTATATACAGTGTTATATATATATATATATCAGTATGGGGGCTATAGATCAGTATATACAGTGTTATATATATCAGTCCGGGGGCTATAGATCAGTATATACAGTGTTATATATATATATATCAGTACGGGGGCTATAGATCAGTATATACAGTGTTATATATATATCAGTCCGGGGGCTATAGGTCAGTATATACAGTGTTTTATATATATATATATATCAGTACGGGGGCTATAGATCAGTATATACGGTGTTTTATATATATATATATATATATATATATCAGTACGGGGGCTATAGATCAGTATATACAGTTTTATATATATATTTATCAGTACGGGGGCTATAGATCAGTATATACAGTGTTATATATATATATCAGTACGGGGGCTATAGATCAGTATATACAGTGTTATATATATATCAGTACGGGGGCTATAGATCAGTATATACAGTGTTATATATATATCAGTACGGGGGCTATAGATCAGTATATACAGTGTTATATATATATATCAGTACGGGGGCTATAGATCAGTATATACAGTGTTATATATATATATATCAGTACGGGGGCTATAGATCAGTATATACAGTGTTTTATATATATATATATATCAGTACGGGGGCTATAGATCAGTATATACAGTGTTATATATATCAGTACTGGGGCTATAGGTCAGTATATACAATGTTATGTATATATCAGTATGGGGACTATAGATCAGTATATACACTGTTATATATATATATATATATATCAGTACGGGGGCTATAGGTCAGTATATACAATGTTATATATATATCAGTACGGGGGCTATAGATCAGTATATACAGTGTTATATATATATATATATATATATATCAGTACGGGGGCGATAGATCAGTATATACAGTGTTATATATATATATATATCAGTACGGGGGCTATAGATCAGCATATACAGTGTTATATATATATCAGTATGGGGACTATAGATCAGTATATACAGTGTTATATATATATATATATCAGTATGGGGACTATAGATCAGTATATACAGTGCTATATATATATCAGTCCGGGGGCTATAGATCAGTATATACAGTGTTATATATATATATCTATATATATCAGTATGGGGGCTATAGATCAGTATATACAGTGTTATATATATCAGTATGGGGGCTATAGAACAGTATATACAGTGTTATATATATATATATATCAGTACGGGGGCGATAGATCAGTATATACAGTGTTATATATATATATATATCAGTACGGGGGCTATAGATCAGCATATACAGTGTTATATATATATCAGTATGGGGACTATAGATCAGTATATACAGTGTTATATATATATATCAGTATGGGGACTATAGATCAGTATATACAGTGCTATATATATATATATATATATATAGCACTGTATATACTGATCTATAGTCCCCATACTGATATATAACACTGTATATACTGATCTATAGCCCCCGTACTGATATATATAACACTGTATATACTGATCTATAGCCCCCGGACTGATAGATAGATATATATATATATATATATATCAGTATGGGGACTATAGATCAGTATATACAGTGTTAGATATATATATATATATATATATATATATATATATCTAACACTGTATATACTGATCTATAGTCCCCATACTGATATATATATATATATCTATCTATCAGTCCGGGGGCTATAGATCAGTATATACAGTGTTATATATATCAGTACGGGGGCTATAGATCAGTATATACAGTGCTATATATATATCAGTACGGGGGCTATAGATCAGTATATACAGTGTTATATATATATCAGTACGGGGACTATAGATCAGTATATACAGTGTTTTATATATATCAGTCCGGGGGCTATAGATCAGTATATACAGTGTTATATATATATCAGTACGGGGGCTATAGGTCAGTATATACAATGTTATATATATATCAGTATGGGGACTATAGATCAGTATATACAGTGTTATATATATATCAGTCCGGGGGCTATAGATCAGTATATACAGTGTTATATATATATCAGTCCGGGGGCTATAGGTCAGTATATACAATGTTATATATATATCAGTATGGGGACTATAGATCAGTATATACAGTGTTATATATATATATATCAGTACGGGGGCTATAGGTCAGTATATACAGTGTTATATATATGTCAGTGCGGGGGCTATAGATCGGTATATACAGTGTTATATATATATCAGTACAGGGGCTATAGATCAGTATATACAGTGTTATATATATATCAGTATGGGGGCTATAGATCAGTATATACAGTGTTAAATATATATATATATATCAGTGCGGGGCCTATAGATCAGTATATACAGTGTTATATATATATCAGTATGGGGACTATAGATCAGTATATACAGTGTTATATATATATATATATCAGTACGGGGGCTATAGGTCAGTATATACAGTGTTATATATATATCAGTCCGGGGGCTATAGATCAGTATATACAGTGTTATACATATATCAGTACGGGGGCTATAGATCAGTATATACAGTGTTATATATATATCAGTATGGGGGCTATAGATCAGTATATACAGTGTTATATATATATCAGTATGGGGACTATAGATCAGTATATACAGTGCTATATATATATCAGTCCGGGGGCTATAGATCAGTATATACAGATTTATATATATATCAGTCCGGGGACTATAGATCAGTATATACAGTGGTTTATATATATCAGTCCGGGGGCTATAGATCAGTATATACAGTGTTATATATATATCAGGCCGGGGACTATAGATCAGTATATACAGTGTTATATATATATCAGTCCGGGGGCTATAGATCAGTATATACAGTGTTATATATATATATCAGTATGGGGGCTATAGATCAGTATATACAGTGTTATATATATATATATCAGTATGGGGGCTATAGATCAGTATATACAGTGTTATATATATATATCAGTCTGGGGGCTATAGATCAGTATATACAGTGTTATATATATATATCAGTACGGGGGCTATAGATCAGTATATACAGTGTTATATATATATATCAGTATGGGGGCTATAGATCAGTATATACAGTGTTATATATATATATATCAGTACGGGGGCTATAGATCAGTATATACAGTGTTATATATATATATCAGTACGGGGGCTATAGATCAGTATATACAGTGTTATATATATATATCAGTATGGGGGCTATAGATCAGTATATACAGTGTTATATATATATCAGTACGGGGGCTATAGATCAGTATATACAGTGTTATATATATATCAGTACGGGGGCTATAGATCAATATATACAGTGTTATATATATATATATATCAGTCTGGGGGCTATAGATCAGTATATACAGTGTTATATATATATATCAGTACAGGGGCTATAGATCAGTATATACAGTGTTATATATATATATCAGTATGGGGGCTATAGATCAGTATATACAGTGCTATATATATATCAGTCTGGGGGCTATAGATCAGTATATACAGTGTTATATATATATCAGTACGGGGGCTATAGATCAGTATATACAGTGTTATATATATATCAGTACGGGGGCTATAGATCAGTATATACAGTGTTATATATATCAGTACGGGGGCTATAGATCAGTATATACAGTGTTATATATATCAGTCCGGGGGCTATAGATCAGTATATACAGTGTTATATATATATATATCAGTACGGGGGCTATAGATCAGTATATACAGTGTTATATATACATATATCAGTCCGGGGGCTATAGATCAGTATATACAGTGTTATATATATATATATATATATATATATATATATATATATATATCAGTATGGGGGCTATAGATCAGTATATACAGTGTTATATATATCAGTCCGGGGGCTATAGATCAGTATATACAGTGTTATATATATATATATCAGTGCGGGGGCTATAGATCAGTATATACAGTGTTATATATATATATATCAGTATGGGGGCTATAGATCAGTATATACAGTGTTATATATATATATATCAGTATGGGGGCTATAGATCAGTATATACAGTGTTATATATATATATATCAGTGCGGGGGCTATAGATCAGTATATACAGTGTTATATATATATATATCAGTATGGGGGCTATAGATCAGTATATACAGTGTTATATATATATATATCAGTATGGGGGCTATAGATCAGTGTATACAGTGTTATATATATATATATATATATATATATATATATATATATATATATATATATATATATATATATATATATATATATATATATATATGTATATCAGTGCGGGGGCTATAGATCAGTATGTACGGTACTATATATAGGTATATCTCATTATATACAGTGTTACAGATCAGTCTCTCAGCAGGGTGTATCTGACAACGTGCGGTCCCTTTATTGTCGGATCGGTGGGGTCCCAGTAGCTGGCCTCCCCCCTGGTTGGTAGTTGATGGTATATCCCGGTGATCTTCCCTCTTATGGTGGATCCGGATCATCGTGTAAGAAGTGCATCTGTGTGTTTACATTTATCATTGTTTTTCAGCCCTCTGCTTGCTGTCAGTGAATTGGAGCTTTTGTCTCTGCTTTCAGCGCCCTCAGCAGCAGCTCCTCTGTTGCCCGGCAGCGGTGCTGATACATTGTGTCGGTCTGCTGGAGCAAAGCTGTGAGACGTTTCGGGTTTTCAGCCTTTGGATGTAAATGATATTGTTTCCATTCACTGATGGCAAGCAGCAATATTAGGAACGGTGATTGAAACGGTCTGTAAGAAATGTTTGTGACTTAGGTGTTTTGTAGATGAGCGCAGTGACTAGTTGCTGCAGCTCTGGAGGTGACTGGAGTACTAGACCTTTATTAGGGGTCCGTTCGCTATGACTGGGGACAATGGCGCTGCAGCAGGAGTAATGTCCGCGCCCTCTGATCCCTCGCTGATAATCGTCGTGTGTTGTCTAATGTGCCCTATTGTACCGCACTGCGCCACCGGAGGACGCCGCCCCTTTGATCAACATGCTGCGACTCCCCCAACTAAGTGATATAGGTCACATGACTGTCGGTGCGTACGCTGGCATTCGCCTGGTCTTTGTTGCTCATGTTGCATGTATGACGGTGGTGGAGGGGTTTATGGTGCGTGACTAACCGATCCCTGCCGTGACCCCTCCGACAGCGGCACAGAGCACTCTGACCAATCCCTGCCGTGACCCCTCCGACAGCGGCACAGAGCACTCTGACCAATCCCTACCGTGAGCCCTCCGACAGCGGCGCGGACTGATCTGACCAATCCCTGCCGTGACCCCGTCTGGCAGCGGTGCAGACCGCTCTGACCAATCCTTGCCGTGACCCCCTCTGGCAGCGGTGCAGACCGCTCTGACCGATTCCTGCCGTGACGCCTCCGACAGCGGCGCAGACCGCTCTGACCGATTCCTGCCGTGACGCCTCCGACAGCGGCGCAGACCGCTCTGGCCAATTCCTGCCGTGACCCCTCCGACAGCGGCGCAGACCGCTCTGACCAATTCCTGCCGTGACCCCTCCGACAGCGGCGCAGACCGCTCTGACCAATCCCTGCCGTGACCCCTCCGACAGCGGCGCAGACCGCTCTGACCAATCCCTGCCGTGACCCCTCCGACAGCGGCGCAGACCGCTCTGACCAATCCCTGCCGTGACCCCTCCGACAGCGGCGCAGACCGCTCTGACCAATCCCTGCCGTGACCCCTCCGACAGCGGCGCAGACCGCTCTGACCAATCCCTGCCGTAACCCCCTCTGGCAGCGGTGCAGACCGCTCTGACCAATCCCTGCCGTGACCCCCTCTGGCAGCGGTGCAGCTGCACAGACGGGATGCAATGATCAGATGCAGTACAATCTGTTTCCGATCCACAGATTGCTCCCTGGGTAACAGGACCGTTGGCCGCTGGCGATCGATGACCTCACCGCGACGATCAGGGCCTGCGGGTGTCGGATGATCCAGCATAGCCTCTCGTCATGTGCAGATCCGGCGGCGTTGCCTGAGCGCCACGTGTGAATCTACTTGTCTGACTGCGCTGGGATCTCCTTGTTATGGTGTTTTAGAGTGCAGTACTACAAGCCCCAGCATGCCCAGCCGCCGCTGACCCCTCACCTGCTCTATAAATTGGATTTCGGTTTAATCCATTTTGTGTCTCCTAAAGGTTAATGACTGCGGCCGCTGGAGCTCATCGGTCACGGATGGCGTAGGAGCGCGCCGCCTGCCATGGCGCTGATCACCTGTCCCCCGAGGTCGCCGCTCGTACCAGACACCTTTCAGAGAGTCATTCTCCGTTGATTTGTTTCCTGTTTGGCAGCTGGGAAAGCGCTTTTCTGCGAGATCCCAGCGTCCCTTGCAGTCATCGCGCGGACTGCGCCCCGCGGAGTGCGACGCTCCTGAGAATCAGATTACGGGTTCCGACTATTTTATGCCGTATTTCTCGGCTTACACGGAAAGATAAACTGAAGGAAAGCGAGCGCGGCCATAGCGGCCGGTGAGCGCGGCCATAGCGGCCGGTGAGCGCGGCCATAGCGGCCGGTGTGCGCGGCCATAGCGGCCGGTGTGCGCGGCCATAGCGGCCGGTGTGCGCGGCCAGAGCGGCCGTGAGCGCTCACCTGATCGCCTTTTACAAGTGACCATACCCGTGCATCTATGTTGGCCGTTGAGATCTTCCTTTGGAGCGTTTCTTCGCCGCCGTCCGCTTCTCTCTGCGCTCGTTTGTAAATGCGCTGATGATTTTCCGCTGTGTTCTCCATCCGCGGCGATACGTTGTATGTCGATATACGGCCGCTTTCACGCGGTTAAGATGCGCAGGTCTCATACGGATATGAACCCCATTCTTCTGAACGGCGCCGGACACATGACCTTGTTTCCCCGCACCGCGTCCGTCTTTGGGCGATGCAAGGTTTCCCCATTGAGAACACACTCCGCGGTTCGCCGCTGCGGCTGTCGGCCCAGGGGGCTAATATCATATGGGTGAGTGCGATATCGGGCTGCGATACTCACCTGCGCTCCGGAAGGTGTGATTTTTGGCATCTCAGACGCAAGGTGTTGGCGTCACACATGCCTGGCGTTGCTTCAGGGCCGCAGCGATCCGCTGCGGCAGAGGAAGAAGTGTTTCCCATTGTTTTTAAATGGCTTACCTCCCATCGCACGCCGAGTGACGCTTCTGACGGCCCCATTGAAAATGATGGGCGACTTGTTCCTAAGGAACGCCTAAAGATCGGACGTGCCGCACTGGTTTCGCACACCGCGGTGCGTGTATGTGAACGCTCGCTCGCCGGCCGCGGTCACACCACACAACGATTCATATTCACTCGGTAACAATCGGACCGCGACTCTAAATGTTTTCTGCCATGGATGTGAAGTTATCGCCGGCGTTCTACTCCAGTCACATCCAGAGCTGCAGTCACTGGGTTTATTTACAAAAGGCTTGAAGGCGCCTCTACACGAGCGGACGGTCGCCGAATAACTGCTCGGATCAAGGATTTTGAGCAAGTTGCCGCTGGTCGATCTTTTTCAGCTCCTGCAGCGACTGCGGAGCGGTTTGGGGTTTCCAGTGACTGGGGCGATCTCCGAGCAGCGGCGCGCCTTCGTTCTCTGCAGACTATCACTCCTGCACAAACCTCTAACTCAATTCTGCCATCTTGTTCTTATGGCTTATACACTGCGCCAAAAATTGACAGGATGCTTCATCCTGGGGGCGGTACGATTTTTTTTTCTTTTGTGACCGCCATCGCGTTCTTATCTTTCCGTCCGTGGGGTTGTGCCACGGCTCGTTTTGGCGCTGCAACCTGTGGTTTTGGCGTACATACGCATGTTATTAAAATTCTCCTTGGTGGCTGGATGACTAAAAAAAGCACGATATTGGCATTACGATATAGGCGTACTGCACACGGGCGGAAATTCCACGGAGGGCTCTGAGCTCGCCATCACTTATAATACACTGCAATACTTCAGGATTACAATGTGCGGTGTTCCACTAAGACGGGCCACAGGCAGCAATTTATGGCGACCTTCAGAAGGCCCCCTGCTGTCACCTCATGATCTCATCGCGGAGGGGGTTCAGGACCCCTGAATTCTAACCAGGCCCCTTAAATGCAGTTGTCAGACTAGCATTTAAAGGGTGAATGGCGGCAGTCGGTGTGACCGCTGGGACCTCCAAGACCGGCGCACCCAATGCTTCATGTGAATGGCGCGGTGGAGCTCATACACTTCTATGGGACGGGCAGTTGGTGTTTCTCTCCCCTCGTTATCCCTTTAATCCTCCCACCTTGTAAGACGCTTTTTGTCGGTTCCTCACTGTTTTCAAGATCTCTGCTTGATGTCGGTGAATAGGAATGCTTTTGTTTACGTCTTGAGCCTGAAACCTGTTCCGACCCAAACAGCTGAGGGTTTGTTACAGTTCAGTCTGGTCAGCCATCTGTGAGGGCAGCGTCCTGGACTCCAGACCTACAAATGTGCTACAAGTGTGACAAACCCTCAGCTGTCAGGAGAGGCTCTCGGATCCAGCAAGCAGAGGTCTTGTTACTGGTCACACCCGAAGCGTAACGTTTGTACCATCAGAAGGAATCTGCGCGAGCGCCGTGCGTGTCTTTGGCCATATTTCACCGGTTAACGTCTCTCCGTCTTATCTTGCAGTGCTTCGGAGACGCCGGCCGTCCTAAGATGTGAGCGTCGCCTCCGCCCAGGCAAACGGAACTCAGGGAACAATGGACCGGAATAAGCGCAACTCTATCGCTGGATTCCCGCCGCGGTTGGACCGTATTGAGGACGCCGTCTCCGGCGAGGGCGGCATCGGTCAGCTGGGCAGAGTTTACTCCTCGTCCTACAACGCACTCATCAGCGCCTTCTCCCGGCTGACGCGGCTCGATGACTTCACCTGCGAGAAGATCGGATCCGGCTTCTTCTCCGAAGTTTTCAAGGTAGTGTTTTCCATACTGGTCGTTAACCCCTTCCTGTGGCACTCCGTCTTGCTAGTTTCATTTGCATGCCCCCCGGGAATCTTGGAACGATTTATCGATACGTGTAAAAGTGTCCTTATTGTAGCAGAAAGCATCTGATCACGTCCTTCCTGCTGAGCGCCTGCTTGTACACTGAGCAAGCAGAGCTGCAGTGTAAAGCATGGGGGACAGAGCAGCGGCCTGAGCCTCAGATAGTGAGAAGGGGTAAATGTTAGACCTCAGACTCTGATGTAGCTGAGGTCAGACCTATAAGGTAACACTTTGTTGTGTTTGACACTAAACTTGAGTTCCCATGATGCACTGTACCAGAATGGTGAGTGCAGCTCTGGATGTGACTGGAGTATATGAGCCTTTGTTTTGCTCCTAGGAGTCGCTGCGTCTCATTGTGAGGTCATTAGCGTTTGTATATATGTGTGCGCAGGGACCCCACCTGACAGGGCACTAGCCGTGTGTCACGTAGTCACTGTATGGGGGGAGCCTTGGGTTGTCTGGACCCCAAACTGCTGCTTGTGTAGGGTGGGACAATACCCCGAATGTAGAGTTTGTATCAGAGGGGTCGTTCACCTCATGGCTATAGTGCTGCAGCTGATAACAGGGAGCAATAGCGTGTAATCACCTGTCAACCTTTTTCCTGGCCTGGAATGGCTGATGACAGGGAACAACAGATTACGTCGAATTGCACAGCCAATGAACATAAAGGGCGTGCTCTGTCTCTTTGAGCTGACTGTCTCGTGGTCCCTGGTTTTGTGCGCGGCTCCATTTCTCGAGTCACTTTGTCTTTTGGAATCTTCTGTCAGGAGACGTCCTGAGATTCTGCAGCACATCGCATCCTCGCGGCGCCGAGATACGGGCCAGGTGGGACGGCGATCTCTTTCTGGGCGCAGACCGCCTCTGCAGGCGAGTTATTGATAGCGCTAAACCATGTCTGAATACACAGGAGATAATGGCGCCGGATGCCCCGGATTTGTCAGGTTAGGCGTGTTGGACGCATCTGGTTCGCCGTGCCGCGCCGGCGCTCTCCTGTATTTTGCGCCAGTGCCGGGTGGCTCTTTACTACATTATGAGCCTTCAGGGAGATTGCTTGAGGTAAGTACCCCGTCGGCCGCCTGCTGCAGGTTATCCGGCGATCCGCTGGTTGCGTCCGGTCGGGGGGCGTGGCTTCTCGTCTTTGATGCTATTTCTGAGCCGCGGCGGAGGTTTATTATTAACGGGCGTCTCTAATTACTGGCTGCGGCGAGCTGTAATTACCGCTTCTGTTCTGGTCGGGTCCCATGATGCGATGTGACGGGGGCGCTGGAACAGGATGAAGCGGCTGTCGTAGGACTAGAAGTCCCAGAGTGACCTGCAGGTGTCTGTAATCCGCACATACTGAGGTTTAATCCGCTGATCTCATTCTCACCGGCTTGTTCTGTTGTTAATAAAGCTTGACTAATTCAAGCCTAATGAGCTGGAGGCGTCCGTGTCCGCCACTCAGTGCGCTGCTTTCTATTTCCCCCCATAACAACCAATCGGAAGGGAGTTTTATATTCTTCTGCATAGCAGCCAATCGGAGCTCAGCTTTCTGGACCAGACTTCCCTCATGGCGTCCGCTGGCAGTCGTTCTAGGACTGCTTGTGTGAAATGTGGCGATGAGAACACTTTTCTGACCCGCCGACACCTTGCGTGTTTATTAGGTGTTCGGATCATGAGGAATCGCAGGCCGCCATCGCTCCGCTGCTACACAGCATGAAGACGCTGCAGAGCCGCGGCTACGACCCCCAGCCTGATCTCTGTATTATAGTACCAGGTCGGGACCGCCGGGGGTCTGAGCATCTATGGAATGGGCAATATCCGGAACGTGACCCCTGTATAATATCCCATATCCAGCCCCCTGCACCGTATCAGAACGTGACCCCCGGGGTTAGAGCGTGCTGCATGCAGGAAGTGACCCCTACATTATACCATATCAAGGACACGACCCCCACAGTTATAACATGTCCGCTAAGTGACCCCGGGTTAGTGTACAGTATGAGGTCCTAGCAGGACGGGACCCCCACGGATACAGCGTGTCACAGCCAGGACATGTATATAATGATATCCCCCTCCGGGGAGCGTATCCTGTGTGGGGGGGTAAGGAGCCGACCTCCACGGGGGGCTATTATAATGACTGCGGCCTCCATTACGTCATGTGTGATAATATCACATGATCTATATATGAGATGACAGCCGCCTCCTGTACCCGACCGCCCTCTGATCTCATGGAGGGTAACAGATGGGCGCCACTGCTGTACGATGTAATCCCGACAGCCACCGTAATAAGGCCGCGCCCGGAGGGAACGTGACGCATCCTGCTGAGACGTTGGGGATGTTTTTGTGTTACCGGTTTGTTCTTGCGGTTTGTGACTCTTTTCTCGTGCCGATCGGGTCTTACACTCCAGTCACCTCTAGAGCTGCACCCACAGTCCTCTGCAGGTTACTGCTGCTCAGTCCGTTCCACCTACCTTGGATTGTGCACTACCTCTCCCACAATGCACTGCAGCACTAGTGGCACGAGGCGCTGCCGCCTGACGCTAACTGGGAAGCAGATCTGAAGGACAGATGGAACACTTCCTCGGGGTTGGAGGGATATTTAGTCGGCGACCCCCGATGGTGTTCCGCCGGGCTGAAACTTCAGTGTTTGCAGCGATTCTAACATTTTGTGAGGATTTCAAGGCAGATGAAATCCATAAAAGGCGAAAGCTGCCCGGAGATGACAGCGCTCTGAGAAAAGGGTTTCGTAATCTGCAGGGCGCCAAATCCAGCGCTGCTGCAGTTATAAGGCTCTTAAAGGGGCAGTGCACCATCCTTTACTCTATGGCTGGAAGGCCGTGTTTACACGGGGCGGATTTGCTGCATATTTTGTTTGCGGACCCTGCGGACGCTGCCATGTGGCGCGGGATTTACATCTTTGATTGTAATTTAACCCCCCAGTTTGCAGTTTATACCTGATTAAATACTGTTACCATGGCAACTCCTGACATAAGCCACTCTTCGTTTTGCAGGTTCGCCACCGGACGTCCGACCAAGTCATGGCGCTGAAGATGAACAAGCTTAGCAGTAACCGGGCCAACATGCTGAAGGAGGTGCAGCTGATGAACCGCCTGTCGCACCCCAATATACTCAGGTATGGTCGGGGCCAAGCCGCACCCCAATATGCTTTGGTATGGTCGGGGCCAAGCCGCACCCCAATATACTAGGGTATGGACTGAGCCGCACTCCGCTGTCCCGTGTTGGAGAACGCTGACTGATGTTGGCTTATTCTCACACAAATGCTTGTCTATACGGATACATGTGTTTCATGTGTTATGCTCCAGTCACCACCAAAGCTGCATCTATAATCCATTTACTGTATGTGATCCTGCACTACTTTGTAAGCAGATCCACCCCCCACTTGATGGTCACTGGGGGTTCCATGATGCATTGTGCTATATATTGTATTGTCGCATGGATCAGATATGGCGCTTAGAGCAAACGCCTCGGTGCAGCGCGGCAGAACACATTGTGTACCGGATGAGGCGACGCTGGGACTCACAGCTGTGGGGTTCTGGGGTCCGTCACCGGCTCTTGTGGCGATAAACTGTTTAATGCCCCTTTAGGCGAGCTGATTCCGTCACCGCTGACTTATTCGCTCTCGTGCGGCCTGTTTAGACAGATCGCCGTTGGGAATCGCTCTTCCCGTTCAGCGTTTTACATTCCTGCGTGAGCGGCGGCCGTTTAAACACAACGAGAAGCAAACGAGCCGACGATTTTTAGTCCTGCTGAAACCGAATGACAAACGTAAAGCGAATGATTCTCGTTAGCCGATCGTGGGCCGTATTTAAACAAAACGATTAAGCAATTAAACAGCATGTATGCAAGTACTTGGATGAGAATGGAGTAATTAACCAGCGCCAGCATGGGTTTGTAACAAACAAGTCATGCCAGACTAATCTAATGTCCTTCTATGACAGAATCACCGACTGGGTTGATCGGGGACATGCGGTGGATATAGTATATCTTGGCTTTAGTAAAGCATTTGACAAAGTATCTCATACTATACTTATTGGGAAAATGACCAAATCTGGGATTGACAAGGCAACTGTTAGGTGTATTCACAACTGGCTGAGTGATCGTACTCAAAGAGGGGTCATAAATGGCTGCACATCCAAGTGGAAGAATGTATCAAGTGGGGTACCACAAGGCTCTGTCCTGGGCCCAGTGTTGGTCAACATTGTTATAAATGATCTGGAGGAGGGAATTGTGGGAAACTGATCAAATGTGCCGACGACACAAAGCTAGGAGGGATAGCTTACACTAGGGAAGAGAGAGAGGATTCAAAAAGATCTAGACAAGCTTGCACAGTGGTCAGCGACTAACAGAATGGTATTTAACAAGGAGAAATGCAAAGTCCTACATCTGGACAAGAAAAATGAAGAACGCACATACAGAATGGGAGGAATTGGGCTAATCAGCACATGTGAGAGAGACTTGGGTATACTAATAGATCATAGACTGAACATGAGTCAACAGTGTGATGCAGCAGCCAAAAAGGCAAACACAATTATGGGATGTATTAGGAGAAGCAGAGAGTCTAGATCACGTGAGGTCATTATCCCCTCTACTCTTCCTTAGTCAGACCTCATCTGGAATACTGGGTCCAGTTCTGGGCACCCCACTTTATACAAGACCTAGACAAACTGGAGCAAGTTCAGAGAAGAGTTACCAAGATGGTGAGCGGTCTGCAAATCATGTCCTATGAGGAACGGGTAAAGGATCTGGGAATGTTTAGCAGAAGAGAAGGCTGAAAGGAGACTTAATAGCGGCCTACAAATATCTGAAGGGCTGTCACAGTGCAGAGGGATCAGCCCTATTCTCATCTGCACAAGGAAAGACTGGAAGCAATGGGATGAAACTGAAAGGGAGGAGACACAGATTAGATATTAGACAGTGAGGGGATCAATGAGTGGAACAGGTTACCACGGGAGGTGGGGAGTTCTCCTTCAATGGAAGTCTTCAGAGGCGGACAGACATCTGTCTGGGATGATTTAGTGATCCTGCACTGAGCAGGGGGTCGGACCCGATGACCCCGGAGGACCTGATGACCCCCGAGGACCCTTCTAACTCCACCATTCTAGGATTATTGTTCAGTTTCACTTGTTTGAACCATTTTTTAAAATTCATGTTGTGTAAGTCATGTGATCACTGATGTGTGGCAGGATACCGGGGTCTACAGGTCTGTGAGGGTCTGGCTTCAAAGCTGCACATCTGGGGTTAGATGTGTGCACGAGCCATACAGCTGCAGTTCTAGTAAATGAAGAGGTACTAGACTGCTGATCAGTATATGGAGAGGTTCTAGACCAAATTAGCTAGAGGTAAGCAGGCAGGTACTAGACCAGATTGTTAACTATTGTATGGAGGGGTTACCGCCGAGAGGGCCGCCCGGTGTGTCTCGGAGGGGTTACCGACGAGAGGGCCGCCCGGTGTGTCTCGGAGGGGTTACCGACGAGAGGGCCGCCCGGTGTGTCTCGGAGGGGTTACCGACGAGAGGGCCGCCCGGTGTGTCTCGGAGGGGTTACCGACGAGAGGGCCGCCCGGTGTGTGGAGGGGTTACCGACGAGAGGGCCGCCCGGTGTGTGGAGGGGTTACCGACGAGAGGGCCGCCCGGTGTGTGGAGGGGTTCCCGGCGAGAGGGCCGCCCGGTGTGTGGAGGGGTTCCCGGCGAGAGGGCCGCCCGGTGTGTGGAGGGGTTCCAGATTAATCTGGTCCACGACTAGAAAGGTTCTAGAGCAGAGTACTGGTCTGTAAGCGGGGTGGTTCTAGTCTGCCTGTATTGGGGTGCAGAGGTCGGGGTGTATTGTCGCAGGGCGTGCTCTTACTTTTGCATCGGGGTTGTTGCTCTCTCTCTGGTGTAACTTGATCTCTGTCGGATGTAGCAGAATAAACAGAACGGAACCTCGTGCCGGCTCAGTGCGAGCGAACAAAAGGCGCAAAGCAATCTAGCAACTGTAACGGGGCGAGCCGCGGCCACAGGTATGAATTTGGGCGTGAGCCCGGGGTAGAAGCCTGTTAACCCCTTCCCTGCTGGGTTGTTGTTGTTGGCCTCCTGCCCCTCGGCCCGTCAGCTTTTGGCAGCTTTCAGCCTTCTCTATTTATGCTGCGAGATCTCCGTCTTGTTCTGCCGCCGCGCCGCTCTTTACGAGGTATGTTTAGCACATGTTTGCGGGGTGAGCTCATGCTCCGGAGGTCGCAGCGGCGGCTTCTGCTCCAGGGGTTCAATCCGAAAAGTAACCATTTTCATTAAGGTTCAAAACTTTTGCGCAGTTTTTTCCATGTTCACTCAGAGCAGAGCTACGAGTGGTTCCTCGCTGTGCGCACATTTATTTCACGGCGCTCGCTGTTGTCGGATTGACTCGCAGTTTCAGGAGGTAATGGTTCTCCGGAGAAACGTTCCAGCCGCGGCGCGAGGTTTATCGACACGGGGAGGTTGGCTCTGCAGCAGATTTATGTGTCCGTTGACAAATGTCCGCCTCAGATGTGTGCCGGGGACGGATCCATCACGTAAATGCAGGGAAGCTGGCTGACAACCAATATGGCTGCCGTTATAGCCTTCCCAGAGTCCTGAGCGGCGGATCTTCATCCTTCGGATACTTTCGCGGCTCCTGTATTACGTGTAGCTCCGTGATGTCGAGACTTTTCAGCATATTCGTAGGAGTCGCCCCGTATCGCCCCAATCTTAGGGGGTCACATTCAGTCACTTCATGATATTTGGAGAGTCAGGGCCCGACTCAGCCATGTGACACGGAGCCGTCTGCGGAGCGTAACGCTAGAATGTCAGCCCTTTTAATAATTGGCGGCGCCCCAGCAGGACGCCGCGCCGGGGATCCGGTTACGGCTTTAGTGCTCTGACTTTTGAAAGGGGAGATAAAGGTCTGATTTCTGTGAGATCCTGTAAGATGACGCCCCCCCCCCACCGCCCCCCATTTATTTACCCCTTGTGTCATGGGTGACTCTTACGCCATTTACAGCTCCTTGTCTGTTGATTCGTATTTAACCCCTTAATGATGCCTCCCACCCCTTTTTTGGTTTTGCCTCCCCACTTTCAAAAAATCATAACTCTTAGGGCTAATGCCCACGGTGTCGCCCCGCACCCATTAGGTTTTATTAACCCTAATAGCTCGATGTTCTCGCTACGGAAATCCGCAGTGTATAATAAACCACGGCATCTTCTGAATACGCGTGGCCACCCACCGCCTGCCACGTCATCTGACACTGCTGGCGCGTCACGTCATGCGCAGCAGCCATGTGGGATGCGTACAGAGGATCCAGAGTGGTGAGTATAAGGGTTTTGGGGGGGGGCTGTGGTGGATTCCCCTGGCGGAGTCCGTCATGGCCGTGGGCATGAGCCCTTGATTTTCCGTGGACGCCGCGGTCTGGGGGTCGCTGTGTTCCGTGGACGCCGCGGTCTGGGGGTCGCTGTGTTCCGTGGACGCCGCGGTCTGGGGGTCGCTGTGTTCCGTGGACGCCGCGGTCTGGGGGTCGCTGTGTTCCGTGGACGCCGCGGTCTGGGGGTCGCTGTGTTCCGTGGACGCCGCGGTCTGGGGGTCGCTGTGTTCCGTGGACGCCGCGGTCTGGGGGTCGCTGTGTTCCGTGGACGCCGCGGTCTGGGGGTCGCTGTGTTCCGTGGACGCCGCGGTCTGGGGGGGTCGCTGTGTTCCGTGGACGCCGCGGTCTGGGGGGGTCGCTGTGTTCCGTGGACGCCGCGGTCTGGGGGGGTCGCTGTGTTCCGTGGACGCCGCGGTCTGGGGGGGTCGCTGTGTTCCGTGGACGCCGCGGTCTGGGGGGGTCGCTGTGTTCCGTGGACGCCGCGGTCTGGGGGGGTCGCTGTGTTCCGTGGACGCCGCGGTCTGGGGGGGTCGCTGTGTTCCGTGGACGCCGCGGTCTGGGGGGGTCGCTGTGTTCCCTGGACGCCGCGGTCTGGGGGGGTCGCTGTGTTCCCTGGACGCCGCGGTCTGGGGGGGTCGCTGTGTTCGGCCAGTAGAGTGGATGTTTCAGCGATATTATGTAATGTACTGAAAAACGTAAAAATTCCTAAGAGGAGTTACATTCTGGGGGTCTTTTCATGGCGCCCCCTGAGGTGAAGCGGACGGGACTCGGATGAGTCTGATGAGACCGAATTTATATACATTTTAACTGCCATAGTTTTTATTTTTCCTCCACATAGTTGGGGGGGGGGGGGGTGTCGCTTTTTGAGGGCCGCCCGCGGTTTCTGTTGGTACCGGTTTGCAGTGTATCCGACTATTTTGTCTTGGCGGCGGGGGCCACAATACGCACGTCTGACGTTTGTTTTTCTGACGACATTCGCCGTACGGGAAGAATACCGCGCTGTGGATCGGCCGTCTGCGCGGCACCAAGTATGCGGCTTCTGTTAATGTTTTATTATAATAAATCAGAGGTTTTTTAAACCCTTTTTTTGTTACCTTTTTGTTTTTTCCACTCCTTATCCATTATTTCCCATAGTGCCCGGGGGGCACTCACCATCGCGTTCTGCCATACCAACTGAGCGACGCCTCTCGATCTCATTGCAGGGGGCCTTTTGAGACCCTCGAGCAGCGATCAGGGCATTTAATTGCCGCTGTCAGAATTGACTATGGCATTAAAAGGGCAAACTGCCTTGATCAGTGTAAGCGCTGCCGTGGCTGGTGCCGGCTGTCAAAGATGGCCGCTTACAACCGCCACGTACGGCACGTAATCGGCTGCTGATCCCACTCCATACAAACCTTAGGCACCCTGAACGTAAATGTACACCCTGGGGCATTGAGGGGTTAAAGGGCCGCTGTCCATCTTCTGCTAATATCAAATAGGAGTTCTGAAACGTTCTAATGGGCGCGGATTCCATTCCTAACCGCCGGCCTCTGTACGTGGATGTTGGCATTTAGCGAGTGCCTGTCGGGCTGCGCTCACAGCCCGCTCTTTAGCGCTAACCGTGGGGCAACACTGATTTCAATGGGCTTCGCAGACCTGCACTTCGCTGCCTGCCTAGTTTCACGTGTTTTAGTGATTTTATTTGTTCTCCCCCTAACTCACCTGATCGCCCGTCACAATAAGGTGCGCAAAACACCGTGACCTGCGTTCAGAATCCCGCTAAAATGCATATTGTGAACGCATGTGTGAGAGCGGCCCTAGGCCAGCGATGGCGAACCTTTTAGAGACCGGGTGCCCAAACTGCAACCCAAAACCCACTTATTTACCGCAAAGTGCCAACACCTCAGGGGCGGGGCTTATCACCGCGTATGATTTTACTCCCGTCGTTCTAAAAAGGACCGGGCCGCTTCAAAATAAAGGTCGGGTCGCTGAGACCCCCTGCGATCTGGAGAGCAGTGAGCCCCCCCACCGTGCGTGGGATGGAGGATGTGTCCCTCATGCATGATCCCGGTCACATGGAGCGTTTTGGCGCACTAGTTTGGGGATCGCTGTGTTTTTTTGCTATGGGTTCTCCCAATATCCCGGCCGGTAACCTCTTCTCTCTCCTTGCAGGTTCATGGGAGTCTGCGTCCACCAGGGGCAGCTGCACGCGCTGACGGAGGTAAGACCCCCGGGCTTCTGGCCCTCTAATGTCTGATGCAGGAAGATGTTATCTCTCTGCTACTGCGGATACTTGTCAGATATCCCTCCAGCGCTGTTAACCCCTTAGTTACTGTATCACCACAAGTTCCATTCTACTCTGCCGGGGGGTTGGCGTCTTGTACCCCGACTGTCCGTGCTGCGCTTAGCTGGCACTTTGGACCCCCCGAGTCCTCACTTTTGCGTCATACTCTGCGGTCTTGACTCTCGGTTCAGTTTTGTGTTGCATCAAAACTGTTATTGATGCAAGGAAAACGGTATCTGCAGCAATCATTGCATCACCCCGTGTTGTGGCAGCATCCGGCCCGAGCCGCGGCAGGGGCCACAGTCTGTTCCTCCGGCGCAGGCACCGCACAGTGAAGGACTCACGGGCGGGGGGCTCTTGGAGAGCTGGGTGCCCCCTTTACAGCCACCGATCTCAGGGTGTCGCTGAGTTTTCTTCAGGTCGTATTAGACAAGACTAGTTTTATTTGAATGAGTGCGTACCGTCACTGCCAGCTGGGCGCTCTCGGGCGGTCTGTTTAGACAGGCAGATGTACCACCAGCTGGGCGCTCCCGGGCGGTCTGTTTAGACAGGCAGATGTACCGCCAGCTGGTCGCTCTCAGGCAGTCTGTTTAGACAGGCAGATGTACCGCCAGCTGGTCGCTCTCGGGCGGTCTGTTTAGACAGGCAGATGTACCGCCAGCTGGGCGCTCTCGGGCGGTCTGTTTAGACAGGCAGATGTACCGCCAGCTGGTCGCTCTCGGGCGGTCTGTTTAGACAGGCAGATGTACCGCCAGCTGGTCGCTCTCAGGCGGTCTGTTTAGACAGGCAGATGTACCGCCAGCTGGTCGCTCTCGGGCGGTCTGTTTAGACAGGCAGATGTACCGCCAGCTGGTCGCTCTCGGGCGGTCTGTTTAGACAGGCAGATGTACCGCCAGCTGGTCGCTCTCGGGCGGTCTGTTTAGACAGGCAGATGTACCGCCAGCTGGTCGCTCTCGGGCGGTCTGTTTAGACAGGCAGATGCAATGTTGGCTCATTCAAGAGAGAATCGTTCATTCCCTGAATAAGCTAATGTGAACGACTGAGCGACTTCTCCAATCTTCTGCCTTTTGCAGGACGTTGGCATGCGATGGGCGATCATGTGACTGCTGTCTTGTTGAGGGGCTCACGGGGGTCCTACCACGACTGGCGGCACTGCTCTGTGGTATCCGTGGTGTTGGCAGTCGCCGTACAATCCCGCATTGTTCACGCTCGGCTGACACTTCTACACACAGAGCGCCGCGCCAAAACAAACCTCTCCCAGCTCATAAACATTCCACTCTTGTGATGGAGGAGGACGGAGGGGAGCTGATATACGGGGGATGAAGCGTGCGACGCGACGCGGCGAATCCCCCTCCAGCCACACACGGTGCTCCCTGGCATGGTGATCCGCATCGGCCTTAATGTTTCTAGTGGGACTTCCAGATGACTGACCGGCGCTGCAGAACCGCAACTACTGACCACGATGTGTGACCCTGCGCAGATAGCGGGAGAGCGCTGATGTCACTGCTGGATAATAGAACTGCTAGCGGGAGAGCGTGGATGTCACTGCTGGATAATAGAACTGATAGCGGGAGAGCGCTGATGTCACCACTCTGTAATAGAACTGATAGCGGGAGAGCGCTGATGTCACTGCTGGATAATAGAATTGCTAGCGGGAGAGCGCTGATGTCACTGCTGGATAATAGGACTGATAGCGGGAGAGTGCTGATGTCACTGCTGGACAATAGAACTGATAGCGGGAGAGCGCTGATGTCACTGGGGTATAATATAACTGATAGCGGGAGAGCGCTGATGTCACTGCTGAATAATAGAACTGATAGCGGGAGAGCGCTGATGTCACTGCTGGATAATAGAACTGATAGTGGGAGAGCGCTGATGTAACTGCTGGATAATAGAACTGATAGCGGGAGAGCGCTGATGTCACCGCTGCATAATAGAACTGATAGCGGGAGAGCGCTGATGTCACTGCGGTATAATAGAACTGATAGCGGGAGAGCGCTGATGTCACTGCTGTGTAATAGAACTGATAGCGAGCGAGCTCTGATGTCACCGCTGTGTAATAGAACTGATAGCGGGAGAGCGCTGATGTCACTGCTGGATAATAGAACTGATAGCAGGAGAACGCTGATGTCACGGCTGTGTAATAGAACTGATAGCGGGAGAGCGCTGATGTCACTGCTGGATAATAGAACTGATAGCGGGAGAGCGCTGATGTCACTGCTGCATAATCGAACTGCTAGCGGGAGAGCGCTGATGTCACTGCGGTATAATATAACTGATAGCGGGAGAGCGCTGATGTCACTGCGGTATAATAGAACTGATAGCGGGAGAGCGCTGATGTCACTGGTGGATAATATAACTGATAGCGGGAGAGCGCTGATGTCACCGGTGGATAATATAACTGATAGCGGGAGATCGCTGATGTCACTGCCAGATAATAGAACTGATAGCGGGAGAGCGCTGATGTCACCGCTGTATAATAGAACTGATAGCGGGAGAGCGCTGATGTCACTGCTGCATAATAGAACTGATAGCAGGAGAGCGCTGATGTCACTGGTGGATAATATAACTGATAGCGGGAGAGCGCTGATGTCACCGGTGGATAATATAACTGATAGCGGGAGAGCGCTGATGTCACTGCCAGATAATAGAACTGATAGCGGGAGAGCGCTGATGTCACTGCTGTGTAATAGAACTGATAGCGGGAGAGCGCTGATGTCACCGCTGTGTAATAGAACTGATAGCAGGTGAGCGCTGATGTCACCGCTGTATAATAGAACTGATAGCGGGAGAGCGCTGATGTCACTGCTGTATAATAGAACTGATAGCGCGAGAGCGCTGATGTCACCGCTGTGTAATATAACTGATAGCGGGAGAGCGCTGATGTCACCGCTGTATAATAGAACTGATAGCGGGAGAGCGGTGATGTCACCTCTAGATAATAGAACTAATAGCGGGAGAGTGGTGATGTCACCGCTATGTCCTGTAACCGCTAGTTTTTCTTTCCTCGCGGTCACGTGACGTCAGCATGTTTGCTGCTGTCTTCTGCTATAATTCTTGTTGGACTGGTTATGACTCCACACTACAGCACTCCCCGGCGGCCGCACGTCCCCCTCTGCTATGCCGGGCGCTCCAGACGTTGCTGTCCATGAAGTAGTTAATGTCCCACATGTATGTGGAGTCGGGTTTTCTTTGGCAGCGCAGTCTGTTTTCTCAGCTGGACCTCCTGATCGCTGTCACTGCGCCGTTGTCACCAGAGCCCCCTGCACATGTCCCGACGAGACCTCCGCTGCGTCCCCCGTCCGACTGCTGGTTTATCTCGGTGGAGTAGCAGAATTGATCATTCCCCGCCGGCAACCGTCCCAAAACTGCTTTCAGAATACTTTATTGCAGTCTTGAGGGGGGGGGGTCTCTGCCGGACGGGAGGGGGAGGGGGGGGGGTCTCTGCCGGACGGGTGA
The DNA here is from genome assembly GCF_035609145.1 of Eleutherodactylus coqui. NCBI lineage: Eukaryota > Metazoa > Chordata > Amphibia > Anura > Eleutherodactylidae > Eleutherodactylus > Eleutherodactylus coqui. Next base: position 314,718,439 of record NC_089839.1, read on the forward strand.
GAGGGGAGGGGTGGGGGGGGGGGGGGCTGTCAGCCATAGCACCTGGCGATCTGTAGGTCCGCTGTGTAACGCTTCCTCTGCTCCTGTCTTGCAGTACATTAATAGCGGGAACCTGGAGCAGCTGCTGGACAGCAACCAGTACCTGCCGTGGACGGTGCGGGTGAAGCTGGCGCTGGACATGGCTCTGGGTCTGGCCTATCTGCACTCCAAGGGGATCTTCCATCGAGACCTCACATCCAAGGTAAAGTCCAGAACGTTCTCATCCTCAGAAGATGGCTGCAGGGGTCTTAAACTTGTGAGCCTAGAGGGGGCGCTACAACAGAGCGGCACGGATGGACGTCACATGGGGAAGATTGTGTATGATTACTGTAAAGTTGCACTTCCTCACAATCTCTAGATCTTTGCTTGCTGTCACTGAATATAAGCATGGTTATCTCCAGCAGTAAAACTCAGTGCAGCCGAACCTTTCTGCATCTGAGGGTTTGTTACAATGTAGGGAGTCCTGTGCAGGTATCCGCAGTTTTATGGTTTCCTGCTGCACACAACCTCCTGGATTTTGCCAAGTAGCAGAGTTACTGACCAGGAGCTTTGTGTGTATTCGGCCGCTTGATGTCAGACCACAATTGTTCGGGCCGGTCGCCATCTCTGCATAATAAAACATCCTGCAAATATCTTATATGGTTTGTGATTCACTTCCCCACTATTTTCAACATGTCTGCTTGGTGTCAGTGAATGCAAACATTCAAATGCTCACACAGCTTATGGTTTGTGACAATTGGAGATGAGCGAGCACGCTCGGATAAGGCAGTTACTCGAGTGAGTTAAAATGGGGTCATTTGGGGGGGTCTCTATTATTCTGACACCCATGAGCCTTTGCAAACTTGGCTTGGTGCAGGAAAACAAAGTGTTCCTCAAAATGCTGAAAAGTAATGTTACATTTGTACGTCATCTAAATGGTTAAAAAAACACAATATTTTTTTTAAGTGTGCATTCAGAATAAAGTAAACAGATGGAAATATATATCTTATCAAAAATGTGTACAGTATGTTTGGACCTATTTGAGATATTACGGTTGAAAATGTGAAAAAATGACAATTTTTTTCAAAATGTTCCCAATATTGGTACTTTTAATAATTATATCGGCCTCTTTTTACCACGAAAATGAAGTACAACATGTGACGAAAAAACAATGTCAGAATCACTTGGATATGCAAAGCCTTTACGGAGTTATGCTACGTTGAACGACGCATGTCAGATTTCCAAAATTTGGCTCTGTCGCTAAGGCGCAAACAGGCTTCGTCACTAAGGGGTTAAACATCCCTGTGATTTGATCCTCACCCGCTCGTCTCCAGGACTTCACCAGAGCAGCACCCATCCTCTGGAACGCTCTACCCCAAGGCATCCGAACAATCTCCGATGCACGAAATTTCATACGTACCTTAAAAATGCACCTCTTCAGGGAGGCATACCAAATCCCCTGACCTAGTCCCCCGCCCCTCCCTATGGCTCCCCGCACCTTCCACCCTGCCTATCACACACGACCTCTACCGCTGCACCTTCTTACTGCCCCACCCCGCCTCCCCTATTTGCTTTCTAATAACTGATTTCCACACAAAATCCCCTACTGCCTGTGTTCCCCGTGCCTCATCTCCACCCCTCCCCCTCCTTGTACCTCCTGTACCCCCTTAGTATATCACACGTAATTGTTGTATTGTCTGTGTTCTCCCTGCCTGAGGTTGGCGCTATACAAATAAAGATTCTTCTTCTTGGACTCCTGCCGCTGATGTGTTTAGCTCACAGAGGATTGTCTGTACTGATAAATTGTAACAAACCCTCAGCTGTGAGAGCAAAATCGGAACATAGTTTTAGTCTCTGAATGTATAGAATGTGTCATTCACTGACAGCAGGCGGAGATCTTGACAATAGTGATAAATTGAAAGACAAAGTCTGTGAGTAAGTTGCAGAACTTAGAAATCATTTTTTATTCGTTTTCCTCCTTTACATAATCAACCCCTGACCCTTCATATAACCGGGATTATTATCGAATCTCGCGTCACATCGGCGCCGGGCCGCCAGGGTCTGTGGGTGGCGCCGGGCCGCCAGGGTCTGTGGGTGGCGCCGGGCCGCCAGGGTCTGTGGGTGGCGCCGGGCCGCCAGGGTCTGTGGGTGAAAAGTGTAGAAGAAGATGAATTAAAAAAAACATTTTTTTTATACTCTGAGGTCGCCTGTGTAATGCCGTGTCAGCCTTCCTACCATCTCATCTGTATTGCACTGACCCCAGAAGATCACAATCTAATCCCCCCATCACACACAATGTATCACTCCCATCATCCCTGACCCCAGGAGCTCACAATCTAATCCCCCCCCCCCCCCATTACACATAATGTATCACTCCCATCATCCCTGACCCCAGGAGCTCACAATCTAATCCCATCATACACAATGTATCACTCCCATCATCCCTGACCCCAGGAGCTCACAATCTAATCCCCCCCCCCCATTACACATAATGTATCACTCCCATCATCCCTGACCCCAGGAGCTCACAATCTAATCCCATCATACACAATGTATCACTCCCATCATCCCTGACCCCAGGAGCTCACAATCTAATCCCCCATCACGCAATGTATCACTCCCATCATCCCTGACCCCAGGAGCTCACAATCTAATCCCCCATCACACAATGTATCACTCCCATCATCCCTGACCCCAGGAGCTCACAATCTAATCCCCCCCCATCACACACAATGTATCACTCCCATCATCCCTGACCCCAGGAGCTCACAATCTAATCTCCCCCCATCACACACAATGTATCACTCCCATCATCCCTGACCCCAGGAGCTCACAATCTAATCCCCCCCCCCCCCCCCATTACACATAATGTATCACTCCCATCATCCCTGACCCCAGGAGCTCACAATCTAATCCCATCATACACAATGTATCACTCCCATCATCCCTGACCCCAGGAGCTCACAATCTAATCCCCCCCCCCCATTACACATAATGTATCACTCCCATCATCCCTGACCCCAGGAGCTCACAATCTAATCCCATCATACACAATGTATCACTCCCATCATCCCTGACCCCAGGAGCTCACAATCTAATCCCCCATCACGCAATGTATCACTCCCATCATCCCTGACCCCAGGAGCTCACAATCTAATCCCCCATCACACAATGTATCACTCCCATCATCCCTGACCCCAGGAGCTCACAATCTAATCCCCCCCCATCACACACAATGTATCACTCCCATCATCCCTGACCCCAGGAGCTCACAATCTAATCTCCCCCCATCACACACAATGTATCACTCCCATCATCCCTGACCCCAGGAGCTCACAATCTAATCTCCCCCCATCACACACAATGTATCACTCTCATCATCCCTGACCCCATCAGTTTGTGTGGACTCCAGCAATTCTGACCTGTAACTTCTGCCTGGAGTTCCTGGGATTTGTAGTTCCGTACCATCGACGGCTCCCCGCTATCAGTTCTATTATCCAGCGGTGACATCATCCCTTAAGCCCCATATAGATTGGACGGCACTCGTCCCCCACAAGCATCGGCTCACATGCTTCAGCACAGGAGCGGGTATCACTGCTCCACAGCGGGGCGGCTGCAGGAGATTTCTCCCCCTCCCCCCATTCACTAACGTAGCGGCCATTTACACTGAGCGCTCGTCATTCAGGATCTCCTGCAGCCTACACGACGGCCGATGAGTGTAAACGGTAGCGGTCAGTACTGAGCGGCCGCTGTGTTAGTGAATGGGGGGGGGGGGGGGGGGTGAAATCTGCTGCAGCCGCCCCGCTGTGAGCCTGGGATACTCGCTCCCGTGCAGCATGTGAGCGGGTGCTTGCGGGGACGAGTGTGGGGCAGCGTTTGCCCGACAGTCGTCCCGTGTGAACGGGCGTTAGTGCTGCTGGACTGTAGTGTAAGGGTATAATGTAGCAGCTGCAGGGGGCGCTGCGCAGCGTCTGGTTCTGTTCGCAGATCTTCGGTTCCTTTTTTGCTTGTTTATTCCTGAAATGCAGAAACTTCCTCTTTGCTGACGGCTAATGCCTGACGCTGCGGGGGAGTGGGGGGGGGGGGGGTATACATACACTACCGTTCAAAAGTTTTGGGTCACCCAAACAATTTTGTGTTTTCCATGAAAAGTCCCACTTATTCCCCACCATGCGTTGTGAAATGAATAGACAATAGAGCCAAGACATTGACAAGGTTAGAAATAATGATTTGTATGTGAAATAACATTGTTTTTACATCAAACTTTGCTTCCGTCAAAGAATCCTCCTTTTGCAGCAATTACAGCATTGCACACCTTTGACATTCTAGCTGTTAATTTGTTGAGGTAAGCTTGTGAAATTGCACCCCACGCTTCTAGAAGCATCTCCCACAAGTTGGATTGGTTGGATGGGCACTTCTGGCGTACCATACGGTCAAGCTGCTCCCACAACAGCTCAATGAGGTTCAGATCTGGTGACTGCGCTGGCCACTCCATTACCGATAGAATACCAGCTGCCTGCTTCTGCTGTAAATAGTTCTTGCACAATTTGGAGGTGTGTTTAGGGTCATTGTCCTGTTGTAGGATGAAATTGGTTCCAATCAAGCGCTGTCCACTGGGTATGGCATGGCGTTGCAAAATGGAGTGATAGCCTTCCTTATTCAGAATCCCTTTTACCCTGTACAAATCTCCCACCTTACCAGCACCAAAGCAGCCCCAGACCCTCACATTACCTCCACCATGCTTAACAGATGGCGTCAGGCATTCTTCCAGCATCTTTTCATTTGTTCTGCGTCTCACAAACGTTCTTCTTTGTCATCCAAACACCTCAAACTTGGATACATCCGTCCACAACACTTTTTTCCAGTCTTCCTCTGTCCAATGTCTGTGTTCTTTTGCCCATCTTAATCTTTTTCTTTTATTGGCCAGTCTCAGATATGGCTTCTTCTTTGCCACTCTGCCCTGAAGCCCAAAATCCCGCAGCCGCCTCTTCACTGTAGATGTTGACACTGGTGTTTTGCGGGTACTATTTAATGAAGATGCCAGTTGGGTACCTGTGAGGCGTCTGTTTCTCAAACTAGAGACTCTAATGTGCTTATCTTCTTGCTTAGTTGTGCAATGCGGCCTCCCACTTCTTTTTCTACTCTGGTTAGAGTCTGTTTGTGCTGTCCTCTGAAGGGAGTAGTACACACCGTTGTAGGAAATCTTCAATTTCTTAGCAATTTCTCGCATGGAATAGCCTTCATTTCTAAGAACAACAATAGACTGTCGAGTTTCAGATGAAAGTTCTCTTTTTCTGGCCATTTTGAGCGTTTAATTGACCCCACAAATGTGATGCTCCAGAAACTCAATCTGCTCACAGGAAGGTCAGTTTTGTAGCTTCTGTAACGAGCTAGACTGTTTTCAGATGTGTGAACATGATTGCACAAGGGTTTTCTAATCATCAATTAGCCTTCTGAGCCAATGAGCAAACACATTGTACCATTAGAACACTGGAGTGATAGTTGCTGGAAATGGGCCTCTATTCACCTTTGTAGATTTTGCACAAAAAACCAGGCATTTGCAGCTAGAATAGTCATTTACCACATTAGCAATGTATAGAGTGCATTTGTTTAAAGTTAGGACTAGTTTAAAGTTACCTTCATTGAAAAGTACAGTGCTTTTCCTTCAAAAATAAGGACATTTCAATGTGACCCCAAACTTTTGAACGGTAGTGTATATACCCACCTCCCCATCACAACGCTTACATCTATTTACATTTGGTATTCCACGAGTTTCTTGTATCGAGTGGCTGGATTCAAAGGGTTAAAATCCATTTAATGTATTGAATGGTCTCAAAATTACTGACTTGTCTCTCCTGCTCTTCCTTCTACTTTCCATTCGCTTTATTAGTATTTCTGAAGGGGCCCCGAGGCTCCTCGTCTGTGCCGGCCGTAGTGTAACGAACACATGGAATCTTACCAAACTCTCCCCAGGTTTACCTGCCCCCTCCCCCCGCCTAATGCGGGCGACAATCCCCCCATTAACTACACCGCGACAAACCTAAGGGAGGGAGGGATGCTGCTTCCTGTCTAGATGATGATGGCCCACATCTCTGCACCTCCATATCTCACTGCTGCTCCTCTCAGCCTGCTCCTCTGGACCAATCACCAGCCACTGTCAGGCCACCTGATTCTGCCTGATGACCACAGGCATTTCCCGCCATTTTTCTTCAGCCAATCATTAGCTGCTGCCAACCAGTCCATCACTGGGCAGAACTCACTCTGTGCCATCTCATCTGACCCAGTAATGACCTTTGTAACATATCATGGTTAACCAGAAAACCTCCTCCATAGAAGGTGACATATCATCCATCCATCATGTACATAAAGCTCCCAGATCCCATGAGGCTCCATAGAAGGTGACATATCATCCATCCATCATGTACATAAAGCTCCCAGATCCCATGAGGCTCCATAGAAGGTGACATATCATCCATCCATCATGTTCATAAAGCTCCCAGATCCCATGAGGCTTCATAGAAGGTGACATATCATCCATCCATCATGTACATAAAGCTCCCAGATCCCATGAGGCTCCATAGAGGGTGACATATCATCCATCCATAATGTACATAAAGCTCCCAGATCCCATGAGGCTCCATAGAGAGTGACATATCATCCATCCATCCATCATGTACATAAAGCTCCCAGATCCCATGAGGCTCCATAGAAGGTGACATATCATCCAACCTTCATGTACATAAAGCTCCCAGATCCCATGAGGCTCCATAGAAGGTGACATATCATCCATCCATCATGTACATAAAGCTCCCAGATCCCATGAGGCTCCATAGAAGGTAACATATCATCCAACCTTCATGTACATAAAGCTCCCAGATCCCATGAGGCTCCATAGAAGGTGACATATCATCCATCCATAATGTACATAAAGCTCCCAGATCCCATGAGGCTCCATAGAAGGTGACATATCATCCATCCATCATGTACATAAAGCTCCCAGATCCCATGAGGCTCCATAGAGGGTGACATATCATCCAACCTTCATGTACATAAAGCTCCCAGATCCCATGAGGCTCCATAGAAGGTGACATATCATCCATCCATCATGTACATAAAGCTCCCAGATCCCATGAGGCTCCATAGAAGGTGACATATCATCCAACCTTCATGTACATAAAGCTCCCAGATCCCATGAGGCTCCATAGAAGGTGACATATCATCCATCCATCATGTACATAAAGCTCCCAGATCCCATGAGGCTCCATAGAAGGTGACATATCATCCATCCATCATGTACATAAAGCTCCCAGATCCCATGAGGCTCCATAGAGGGTGACATATCATTCATCCATCATGTACATAAAGCTCCCAGATCCCATGAGGCTCCATAGAGAGTGACATATCATTCATCCATCCATAATGTACATAAAGCTCCCAGATCCCATGAGGCTCCATAGAAGGTGACATATCATCCATCCATCATGTACATAAAGCTCCCAGATCCCATGAGGCTCCATAGAGGGTGACATATCATCCAACCTTCATGTACATAAAGCTCCCAGATCCCATGAGGCTCCATAGAAGGTGACATATCATCCATCCATCATGTACATAAAGCTCCCAGATCCCATGAGGCTCCATAGAAGGTGACATATCATCCAACCTTCATGTACATAAAGCTCCCAGATCCCATGAGGCTCCATAGAAGGTGACATATCATCCATCCATCATGTACATAAAGCTCCCAGATCCCATGAGGCTCCATAGAAGGTGACATATCATCCATCCATCATGTACATAAAGCTCCCAGATCCCATGAGGCTCCATAGAGGGTGACATATCATCCATCCATCATGTACATAAAGCTCCCAGATCCCATGAGGCTCCATAGAGGGTGACATATCATCCATCCATAATGTACATAAAGCTCCCAGATCCCATGAGGCTCCATAGAGGGTGACATATCATCCATCCATCATGTACATAAAGCTCCCAGATCCCATGAGGCTCCATAGAAGGTGACATATCATCCATCCATCATGTACATAAAGCTCCCAGATCCCATGAGGCTCCATAGAGGGTGACATATCATCCATCCATCATGTACATAAAGCTCCCAGATCCCATGAGGCTCCATAGAAGGTGACATATCATCCAACCTTCATGTACATAAAGCTCCCAGTTCCCATGAGGCTCCATAGAAGGTGACATATCATCCATCCATCATGTACATAAAGCTCCCAGATCCCATGAGGCTCCATAGAGGGTGACATATCATCCATCCATCATGTACATAAAGCTCCCAGATCCCATGAGGCTCCATAGAAGGTGACATATCATCCATCCATCATGTAGATAAAGCTCCCAGATCCCATGAGGCTCCATAGAAGGTGACATATCATCCAACCTTCATGTACATAAAGCTCCCAGTTCCCATGAGGCTCCATAGAAGGTGACATATCATCCATCCATAATGTACATAAAGCTCCCAGATCCCATGAGGCTCCATTGAGGGTGACATATCATCCAACCGTCATGTACATAAAGCTCCCAGATCCCATGAGGCTCCATAGAAGGTGACATATCATCCATCATGTACATAAAGCTCCCAGATCCCATGAGGCTCCATACAGGGTGACATATCATCCATCCATCATGTACATAAAGCTCCCAGATCCCATGAGGCTCCATAGAAGGTGACATATCATCCATCCATCATGTACATAAAGCTCCCAGATCCCATGAGGCTTTCCCCCTTAACTGTCCCTCAAGCCTTACAGGAGAAATTGGGTTAATCCCTTTGCTTTTATGTGCTTTACATCACAGGGATTGTGCCCACAGCCCGCTATTATCAGAACTTGTCTGCTTACTTGGCCGAATAGCAAGTGCAGCTCTGGAGTGACCCCAGCAGCAGAGTAGTGAGTGCAGCTGTAGAGTATAATACAGGATAAGTAATGTATGTACACAGTGACCCCACCAGCCGAATAGTGAGTGCAGCTCTGGAGTAGAATACAGGATGTAACTCAGGATCAGACAGGATAAGTAATGTATGTACACAGTGACTCCACCAGCAGAATTGTGAGTGCAGCTCCGGAGTATAATATAGGCTGTAACTCAGGATCAGTAATGTATGTACACAGTGACTCCACCAGCAGCAGAATAGTGAGTGCAGCTCTGGAGTAAAATACAGGATGTAACTCAGGGCCAGTACAGCATAAGTAATGTATGTACACAGTGACTCCACCAGCAGAATAGTGAGTGCAGCTCTGGGGTATAATACAGGATGGAACTCAGGATCAGTACAGGATAAGTAATGTATGTACACGGTGACTCCACCAGCAGAATAGTGAGTGCAGCTCTGGAGTATAATACAGGATGGAACTCAGGACCAGTACAGGATAAGTAATGTATATACACAGTGACTCCACCAGCAGAATAGTGAGTGCAGCTCTGGGGTATAATACAGGATGGAACTCAGGAGCAGTATAGGAGAAGTAATGTATGTACACAGTGACTCCACCAGCAGAATAGTGAGTGCAGCTCTGGAGCTCAGTTTGGATGGGTAATGCTCCTGTGTGGACTGTGACGGTGTATTCCTGCAGTTGGCGCTCTGGTATTTTGTTCTCAGCAGTTCAATAATTGGATGTTCCATTCTCGGTCAGACAGTTTAATGTTCCGCCTGGCGGTGTGCAGCGGTCCTACATAGGGGTGTCTGTATTGCAGCACCTAACAATCTGAACGCTGAGCGCATGAATCTGAGGGCGGTGAGGACCGTTTACACGCCACGTCTGACACGGTATGGATGGTGGTGACCGCCATCACAGACCCTGGAAGGTGTAGAGGCTGCCATTGCTGTGTACTGGATATTCCTATCTTCCCCTCTCTCTTTGTAATGCCTGTCAGTCTTCACTGCTCTATCATATTGTATTCTTGAATCAGGATGAACAGGAGGTTCATCAATATAATATCAGAGATGGCGCTGCGTCCGACTGACCGCCGGCAGTTCAGATCCTCTGCTCCGCTTTATAGGCATGATAAAAATTCTCTTTACCTGTATCCACCACTCGGGGGCGCTCCCCGTATACAGATATACTGATCCTGCGTAGGCCAGACTGTTTCCACTGCTCCTCTTAGTGGTGCTTAACCCCTTAATGACGCAGACTATATTGGGGACAAGCGCGTGACTTCTGGGGAGATTTCATCTCCACTTCCCAATTGCCATAGCTTGTATATTTACCGTTGGCATGGCCGCGGGAGGGATGCGGTTTGTGTGGCGTGCGGTAGTTTTTATTGCTGGCGATCCTGGGATTATTCTGATCGTCAGATCCGAGGCGGGAAGGAATCCTCTTTTAATGAGGAAAATTGCGTTCTACCTCCTTGGGGTTTTTGCGCTGCCTGTGATTGGTCACAGCACTCGGCCAATCACAGGCAGAGCTCGGGCATTCATTGGATTCATTTTAAATCCCTGGCTGTTGTAAACTTCATTACAATGCCGGGGACCGAGCGGCTAGACTGTCTGAGCCCGGCAGCGGGGACCAAGCGGATAGACTGCCTGAGCCCGGCAGCGGCGGAGAGGTGAGTGTATATATATTTTACTGCAGCTAGGGATGATTTTCAGGGAAGGGCTGATATTTAAAGCCTTTCCCCGAAAATTACTGTAGGGGTGCTGGCAGGCCATTGCTTTCAGTGGGGCCGCCCAGCAGTGGTGCATGGGACCCTCACTCGAGTATAAGCTGCGGGGGGGTTCAGCATAAAAATGTGCCTCTACAGTCGCCTTCCACTGGAGTATACGCGGTGTCTTAGTTTTCTGCTTGAGCTGCAGTTTGTACGGTTACCGTTTTGGGGCACATGCAGCTTTTTTGATCACTTTTATTTTCTTTTTTTGGTAGACGAAATGAACCAAGAAAGCTTTTTTCGTCTGTGTTTTTTTAAGGTAGTGTTTGCCGTTGAGGCTAACAAGTGTCAGTTTATTGTACGGGTCGTTACGGACGTGGCGATGCCAAACCTGGGCTTATTTACGGTGGAGCTTCTGAGCCCGCGCCATTCATGGGACATAAGCTTACAACCATTTGGGGGAACCCCTTCGCAGCTAGCATGTAAACTTCCTGGGTGGGAAAGAGTTAAAGTGACACTTTGCAACTGGCCATCAGCTATGTGAGCAGGGTGAGGATTATATAAAGAACGGTTCTATTCACTGACAGCAAGCATACAATAAATGAGAGCTGCAGAAATAACACTTCCAGAAGTTGGGATGTGTGCCGTATGGCGTTGGGTACTGCATCCCCCCAGGGCCGGGTGACCGGGGCAGAGTCTCCCGAGGCGCCGCATAGCGATGGGGCAGAGTCCCCCGAGGTGCAGCATAGCGATGGGTACCGCGTTCTCTCAGGGGCTGGGTGACCGGGGCAAGGTCCCCCGAGGCGCCGCATAGCAGACGCCCCCTGGTTGAGCACACAGGGTCGGCCTGCAGAGTTCTTGCTTTGTGTTTATTTGGGTGGGAGCCGTTGTCTGTTCCTGGCCCTCACAGTGGTCTGCACCTGGTGGCCCTCACAGTGGTCTGCACCTGGTGGCCCTTCAGGACCGTCTCTGGGTTTTGCCGCCTCAGCTTCTTTCCTGGGATTGTGCTCCTTGCATTAGTGGATGTTAAGCTGCCGCATTAACCCCTTGGTGGCCGGGCAGCTTATGACGGGCTCCGTTTTCTCTTACAGAACTGTCTCATCAAGAGCGAGGAGGGCGGATACTCGGCCGTGGTGGCGGATTTCGGGTTGGCGGAAAAAATTCCAGATTACAGGTAAGTTGATGGTGACCGGATGAACCTGCAGCCGCCGCACACCCGGCAATTACGGTAATCATCAGGTCCGGAGCGGAGAGGCCATTATTACAGCGTTCCTCTGCCCACATGACTTCTGCTCCGCGCTTCAGGCACTTGCAGTCAATCTCTAGGGATGAGTCACTTGCTTTACTGAAGCTCGGTCACATCCAGAGCTGCCGGCATCGTGTCTTGTGCTCCGGTCACATCCAGAGCTGCCGGCATCGTGTCTTGTGCTCCGGTCACATCCAGAGCTGCCGGCATCGTGTCTTGTGCTCCGGTCACATCCAGAGCTGCCGGCATCGTGTCTTGTGCTCCGGTCACATCCAGAGCTGCCGGCATCGTGTCTTGTGCTCCGGTCACATCCAGAGCTGCCGGCATCGTGTCTTGTGCTCCGGTCACATCCAGAGCTGCCGGCATCGTGTCTTGTGCTCCGGTCACATCCAGAGCTGCCGGCATCGTGTCTTGTGCTCCGGTCACATCCAGAGCTGCCGGCATCGTGTCTTGTGCTCCGGTCACATCCAGAGCTGCCGGCATCGTGTCTTGTGCTCCGGTCACATCCAGAGCTGCCGGCATCGTGTCTTGTGCTCCGGTCACATCCAGAGCTGCCGGCATCGTGTCTTGTGCTCCGGTCACATCCAGAGCTGCCGGCATCGTGTCTTGTGCTCCGGTCACATCCAGAGCTGCCGGCATCGTGTCTTGTGCTCCGGTCACATCCAGAGCTGCCGGCATCGTGTCTTCTGCTCCGGTCACATCTCTGTTTACTGCAGATAAACTGTGAGCTGTTTTCAGGAGAATTGTGAATGCAGCTCTGGTTGTGTTTGGAGTATAAAGGAGGATGTAACAATCAGGAGCAGACCTAAAGTCAATATCCCCATCGGAACACCTTCCAATCATCCGTTGCCGTCCTGTGGTTGCAGTGGTTGTGCGGTGGGATATGAAGTCTCTGGGGGTTATATCAGTACTGGAGCGTTATATGTGATATCAGCCGCTCCTCTTATATGATGTCTCAGGAGGTTATAAGGCTGGAAATCCCGTGTTTTTTCGGTGCGGCCATTCTGCTGAATTCCGTCCCGTGTGACCCCAGCCTAAGAGGAGCGGCTGATATCAGTCACACACAGGAGGCTACTGGCACTGCTGATATGAGATCTATAGTGGTGACCGGCGGGCAGAGGTGTCTCTTCTTGGTACTCATCTTATTAATGAATGCTACAGCCAACGTCTCCCTAGCCTGAAATAGCTGACAACAGAGAGTAGTAGATTATTCACTTGCAAGTGGAGAGTACATAGTCTTCAGGCGTAGTGCAGCATTTTATGTTCTGATGGACAGATAGTCGTTGGCAGGAAGTTGTGGTCGATTTAGCAACTAAACACATTTTAACTGGCGATATCCGGAGTTTATAGCAGACGTTAGTCCACAGGAGACACAAAGTCCGATCACCCCACACAGAACCTGATAGTGATCGACAGCTTATCCTGTATTATACTCCAGAGCTGCACTCACTATTCTGCTGGTGGAGTCACTGTATACATATATTACTGATCCTGTACTGCTCCTGAGTTACATCCTGTATTATACCCCAGAGCTGCCCTCACTATTCTGCTGGTGGAGTCACTGTGTACATACATTACTTATCCTGTACTGCTCCTGAGTTACATCCTGTATTATACTCCAGAGCTGCACTCACTATTCTGCTGGTGGAGTCACTGTATACATATATTACTGATCCTGTACTGCTCCTGAGTTACATCCTGTATTATACTCCAGAGCTGCACTCACTATTCTGCTGGTGGATTCACTGTGTACATACACTACTTATCCTGTACTGATCCTGAGTTACATCCTGTATTATACTCCAGAGCTGCACTCACTATTCTGCTGGTGGAGTCACTGTGTACATACATTACTTATCCTGTACTGCTCCTGAGTTACATCCTGCATTATACTCCAGAGCTGCACTCACTATTCTGCTGGTGGAGTCACTGTGTACATACATTACTTATCCTGTACTGATCCTGAGTTACATCCAGTATTATACTCCAGAGCTGCACTCACTATTCTGCTGGTGGATTCACTGTGTACATACACTACTTATCCTGTACTGATCCTGAGTTACATCCTGTATTATACTCCAGAGCTGCACTCACTATTCTACTAGTGGAGTCACTATGTACATACATTACTTATCCTGTACTGATCCTGTGTTACATCCTGTATTATCCTCCAGAGCTGCACTCACTATTCTGCTGGTGGAGTCACTGTGTACATACATTACTTATCCTGTACTGCTCCTGAGTTACATCCTGTATTACACTCCAGAGCTGCACTCACTATTCTGCTGGTGGAGTCACTGTGTACATACATTACTTATCCTGTGCTGATCCTCAGTTACATCCTGTATTATACTGCAGAGCTGCACTCACTATTCTGCTGGTGGAGTCACTGTGTACATACTTTACTTATCCTGTACTGCTCCTGAGTTACATCCTGTATTATACCCCAGAGCTGCACTCACTATTCTACTGGTGGAGTCACTGTGTACATACATTACTTATCCTGTATTATACTCCAGAGCTGCACTCGCTGTTCTGCAGCTGCAGAGCTGACCGCCATTATTCTGTGTCTCCCTTGTAGTGGCGGTGGTGAGAAGCTGGCGGTTGTCGGGTCTCCGTATTGGATGGCTCCGGAGGTTCTGCGAGATGAGCCTTACAATGAGAAGGTGAGTGCGCCCTCCGTGTCCCGCCGCCTTCAGGCTCTCGCACGGTCTTGGAATCCTCCTTAGCAGTCAGTGTGACGCAGGAGCTGACACTCTAGAGCTCGCTGTAGGAATGCCGTCTCTTGTTGATGGGTGAGGAGAGATTCTCCCCTTCTCGTCTCGTCCTCTTCTGTCCTTGTTGCGCCAGATTTTCAGGTCATGGGTCTGAAGCGATCACCTACCTGCCACCTACCTGGAAGGTGGAACCCCTGGACACTCACAGCTGTTGCCATAGTAACTAGCATTGATTTGACATGTCAGAGGGAAATACGTGGAATTCCTCCGGAGTGGGATAGACCCGCGGCGCCGGCCGCTCCATCACCGGTGGTAGATAATTAACCCGCTTATAATCTGTGGGCTCGTACAAAGGGAAGCGGCTGCACAGTGTAAACATGGCGTACTGCCACCGCCGCCGCCCCGGGGGGTAGCGCCTCACATCCGCCCGCTGCGACTCATGGAGGCGTTAGTCAGCCCGGCACTAGCTGATCATGTGATGCAGGCAGATATTCTCGTGCCCGTCCTCACATGGACTGGACCAATATTAAAGGGGCCGTGCAGCTTACTGACACCCTGCTTTCTGCTTCCTGTCAGTGAATGGAGACTGAAGATGTTACACGTGGATTTTACTGTCGATTTCTGCAAAGGGCGAGCGTGTGAATAACCCTAATATTGGGCATGAATGAGGTCTCCACCGATCGGACAGGAATGGGGCCGAACATTATAAATGGCGTTGTTGGCGTGCGATTGTAAAGCGCCCAGACGGTGGGAGCCGCGGATGTGCAGCAGCTTCTAGTTGAGATGTTCGGACGTGGATGCGATTTAAGTACCCGGATTGTCGTCGTTGGATGCCGCCGCGATCTATTTTTATCGCATGTAACTAAAAAGCGTGCAGAACCTTTAATTGGGTCTCATCGGGGTTTTTTTTTTTTCACGCACGTAAAAATCGGGTGCAAAATGGATGAAAGACGAGCAAAAACCGCGGTCTGACCTATCAGGACCGTTCACGAGGGCGACCGCGATCTGAGAACAAATGGTCCGGCTCTCCTCTGTGATTTATTTTTTTCATGCGCAATTTCCCTCCATTTTTTTCTCGCGGCCGGAGCCCCTTAATTTTTCCTACGGATCCCATAATTCTATGCATTGAACACGGATCACACTCGCGTCATGTGACGGCGGGCGGTTCTTAAGCGCACTCGTTGATTTGAATGGGTGATTTTCCATCCGAGTGAAGCCCCCCACTGGGTGAAGGTGTTCTGTTTCCTCGCAGTCCGATAACGCTGATAACTGGGAGTAAAACGGGTGATTCACGTGAAATCGGCTGCGCTGAATCCGAAGTCCCAATTCGCCTCGGCCGTCCGGGTCCTCAGTTATAGGGCAGCTGCAGTTTGGCGACAGCTCGGTGGATGATCCCACATACTGATGCATGGCTGCATTATAACTGCTGCACCATTACCTGCATGCTGCCTTCCAGCACCTCAGCAACACCTCCTGGCAGCTGCGGCTCCCTGCAGCATCTGAGCGTGTCGGGCAGCTGATGTCAGCAGTTACTAGGCCTATATAATGCCAGGCGCAGGCTTCTAGCTGACCATACGGTGCTCTTATATCGCTAGTATGTCTGCTTCAGCCTACAGATGAGCCGGCGGCGCCCCTAACCATCCAGTCTGCTGCATTTGTGGTGGATACACTGCATGGCTTCAGCGCAAAAACCTGACAAGGAGTGAAGATCGCGTACAAGGATTATGTAGGCTGTAGTTGTAGATCAAGACAAAAGCCGGGCGCCTGACATCCGCCGCACCATGTACCGCTCCGGCTGCACACAGCGGCTCCATGGCCAGAGGACGGCAATGCCGCTTGCGGTGCCTATGATTTGGCGCAAATTGAAAGATCCTCAGCGGACGGCTATTTCTACACGACCAATAGTGCTGGATCTTCAAATGAGAACAAGTCAAAATAGTTTCTCCTGCTTGTGAGTCTGAAGCCCCGTGACACTGGGATTACAGGGTTAATACCGCCTGCGTCTCGTGCCTCTGGAAGGGACAGTTCTGATGGGGATCATGAGGATGACGCATGTTATGAAGCAGAATCTGAACAGGGCGACCCCCGCCTGCGGAGGCGATCTGAACAGGGCGACCCCCGCCTGCGGAGGCGATCTGAACAGGGCGACCCCCGCCTGCGGAGGCGATCTGAACAGGGCGACCCCCGCCTGCGGAGGCGATCTGAACAGGGCGACCCCCGCCTGCGGAGGCGATCTGAACAGGGCGACCCCCGCCTGCGGAGGCGATCTGAACAGGGCGACCCCCGCCTGCGGAGGCGATCTGAACAGGGCGACCCCCGCCTGCGGAGGCGATCTGAACAGGGCGACCCCCGCCTGCGGAGGCGATCTGAACAGGGCGACCCCCGCCTGCGGAGGCGATCTGAACAGGGCGACCCCCGCCTGCGGAGGCGATCTGAACAGGGCGACCCCCGCCTGCGGAGGCGATCTGAACAGGGCGACCCCCCCCCGCCGATCTAAATGCTCTAGCGAGAGACCGGTCTTTATCAGAACCGAAGTCTGAACTGTTGGCCCCCAGATTACAGGGATGGAATTTACTACAAAGATGGACACCTTCACACTTTCATGATCGTCATGTGGAATTAGCCTCGTATTCCAAGCTGGATATGCCTTGTTTCGGGGCTGTCGTGACCGGCCTAACGCTGGAGCTGGATGGTGACTCCGTGCCGGAGCCGTGGAGGGCTATAGACTCTGCTGAAGCCTGAAAGCTGCACGACGGCAACCAACGGCCTTCTGTCCCCGACGCTCATCCTGCGGGAATGAAAGGGAGCTGCGGGCTACTAGAACTCCTTGTGAGGCTGATCATCTGTTCAAAGCCTAAGTGGCCCATTTGGGGTGGCCTGCAGGTTGTGGCCCCCCTGTTGGGTCTACAGATGGGGTACACAACACACACGTGCCTCCTGTGCCTATGGAACAGTCATGATGACTGCAGTCACTACAAAGTGGCGCAGCGGCCGTCCGGAGCCGAGCGCACTGCCGGCAGATACAATGTAGCATGCATCACTGGTTGATCCCATGAAGGAGCACCTCCCACCGCTTCACATGAAGCCGGGCCTGATGGGAAACTGTCGTGGCTACGGATCAGAATATGGCCGCACTTTGGGTCTTTCCACATTTGTCCTTCAAACTAAAAGCAGGAGTTTTTTGTTGGTCATGGAATCCGCAAATTAATGCGTGATGCATTCAGATTCAAACTGCGCCCTCGCCGCTTGGAAGCGTGTGCTGGCTGTGCAAAACCTTCTTGGCAACCATCGGGCCGACAACCGCGCTGAACTTGTAAGCCGCATGTTAGCAGCGGATCGGTAACGGCCGAGTGTCACTCATGTCTGACATTCTCATCTGGTGTGTTGGGTGCCATGATGATGACGGCGGGGACAGACGCCACCATGGAAGAAAGACATCCAGGCCCCCTGAACCCAACATGATGGCCGCTCCTGCTGGCTCAGCCCTTGTGAACAGTCTGCGTTGTGGAACGTCTTATTTCCAGGTCTGTTAGTGTGAAGACGTCTCTGTAATCTCTCCGGTGTGAAGTACAGTCTAGTTCTGTCCGGCGGCCGGATAACCAACATGAGATTCATTTCTCGCATCTGTATGAACGGCCTATGATACGTGTAGAACTGACCCCGACCGGTGGAGGCGACCTCCGACTGCAGACCCCGGCCGGCGGAGGCGACCACCTCCGACTGCAGACCCCGGCCGGCGGAGGCGACCACCTCCGACTGCAGACCCCGGCCGGCGGAGGCGACCACCTCCGACTGCAGACCCCGGCCGGCGGAGGCGACCACCTCCGACTGCAGACCCCGGCCGGCGGAGGCGACCTCCTCCGACTGCAGACCCCGGCCGGCGGAGGCGACCTCCTCCGACTGCAGACCCCGGCCGGCGGAGGCGACCTCCTCCGCCTGCAGACCCCGGCCGGCGGAGGCGACCTCCTCCGCCTGCAGACCCCGGCCGGCGGAGGCGACCTCCTCCGCCTGCAGACCCCGGCCGGCGGAGGCGACCTCCTCCGCCTGCAGACCCCGGCCGGCGGAGGCGACCTCCTCCGCCTGCAGACCCCGGCCGGCGGAGGCGACCTCCTCCGCCTGCAGACCCCGGCCGGCGGAGGCGACCTCCTCCGCCTGCAGACCCCGGCCGGCGGAGGCGACCTCCTCCGCCTGCAGACCCCGGCCGGCGGAGGCCGCACACATGGGATGCAACAAGTATCAGACAACCGTTTTCATTCTGTGATCCAGTGTAACCGCCTGTGTGAATACGGCCGAAGGGTTCGCTCATAGAGACGCTGACATAGTGTAACAAACCTGCATATGTGTGACGTGTGTGACTCCCCTGCTGAGGGTACATCAGTGCCTTCTACATGGGGTCCGTAGAGCTGCGGCTTGGGGTGTGACATGAATCAGGGAAGCATTGTGCGCTAATTTTCTATGTAACTTCCTCTCCTCCCGCAGGCCGACGTCTTCTCCTACGGAATCATCCTGTGTGAGATCATCGCCCGGATTCAGGCGGACCCGGATTACCTGCCGCGCACCGAGGTGAGGTCCGATGCAGCAGGGGTCGTATATAACCTGTAACTAGCACAGCCCATAACCGCCGCAGCCCAGATCCCTGAAGCAGAGAATGGGAGTGTCTCTGGCCCCGCCCACATGCCATGTGACAAATGTATTTTTATGGCCACCCAATAAATGCGGTGATGGGAATGTTTGTCATTGTTATCGCTGTATCCATAGTAACAAAATACTGATCAATACTAAAGAAATGCCTTCAGTCTGAGGACAAGAGTGCCCCCTGCCGGCCACAGGGGAAGTGCAGGGCAGCTCAGCTATAGCTGGTTGTGGGCATACAGAAGCCCCTGTAGCGCAGCTCTGGGGGCATCCAGGCAACGCTTTATAAGCGATGGTTACCAACCGCCCCGTAGTCTGCTGATTGGTCGGTCAGCGGCTGTTAGTATATAGCTATATCCGCTCTGCCCTCCGTCCGCAGAGTATTGGCCACCAGAAACGGGGAAGGAGGTTTCCCAGATTGTTCTCCTGTCTCCCAAATAACTCCTGCCTGTAACCGGAGCGTATTAGGGAGTCGCTCACAGTGCAATTCCCTAAATGCTGGATGAAGTCGGACACTCATAAAAAAGAACTCGAAATGCAGAATAACACCCCCCCCCCCTACCCCAAAGATGGGGACCAGAACCCCGACTCTGCGGCGCAGCACTGCTGGGTCTGACACATCTCTCTCTTTTACCTAGAACTTTGGCCTGGACTATGACAGTTTCCAGCACATGGTCGGCGACTGCCCTCAGGACTTCCTCCAGCTCACCTTCAACTGCTGCAATGTGAGTAACCCTCCCTCCCCAGTGCTGTCAGAAGGGCTGGACCAAGATGGCGCCCCCTGTTCGTATGGCCTATAAAGGCGTGTGAACGTCATAGGTTGGGGGTCTCCCTCCCAGAGCGGACCTGCTGCCATCCTGTAACACTGCGTTGTTTCTGGGCGCTGTAGGGCAAACATTGGGCTGGCTGCCGCTTTTCTTGGAAGACCCCTTTTGGGTGCTTCATGCGTGAAGAATCGGCAGCTTCTCCGCATCGGTTAGATGTTTGGATTGGGTTGCAGATCCACAGCTGATTTCCACCTGCATGTAACTCCTCCGAACACCGAGCGCAGCGCGCACCATAACGCGGCAGCCCCTACTGAGCGCCGCCATTGTTTCCTGGTGACAGGCTGCCCCCAGGCGCTGCGCTCGGAGGTGAGGAGTGTTACGCACAGCAGTGCTGCAGATTCCGACGCGCCCTCCATGTGCAAAACTGCGGGAAAACTCACGACATTTCCTCCTTTTCAGTCAGCTTAAAAAACCTTGTTGGCTCGCGGGCTTCCCGTCAGGGGTAAGTGCTCAGCGGTCCTCATAGGGGGTGAAGCGCTGAGCAAGAAGCGGACGGGGAACCTGCGATCCAGCGGCTAGTCTCTGTGTAAACGCTCTGCACGAGCGCCGATGACCTTAGCGGTGACCTCCAGCGCCCGGCGTGTAAAAGGGCCATTACAGTTGTAGCATCTAAAAAGTAGTAAGAGCAACAATGTAATCAGCGAGTCTGAGCTCTTACTGCTGTAGCAGAGCTGCGCGGACCGGTGGGCCTCATTCACACGTCCGCCCTGCAATCCCAGAAACAAAAAACAGACGCCAAACTGAAGCGAGCGGAAATGAGGGATCAGTTGGAGCGATCCCCAACAACGGACGCCTCAGCCGGCGTGTAAAACTTCGGCGTCACTCTGTTTGGGTCCATGAAGCCCAGATGTGGGCGGCGCCTTAGTGCGGATGCGTTGGTTCTCTTCTCGCCGCAGTCACATGGCTTCTGTGGAATTCATGTACAATGAGCGCACCTCGTCCCACAACTGCGCCATTTTACAGGATTCTTTCCACATTCGCAGTAATGATAGTCGCGGCGAGGCTCATCAGTAATGGATGTGTTGATGCTTTCGGCAGATGGACCCAACGCTCCGTCCGTCCTTCGTGGACATCGTCAAGCAGTCGGAGCAAATCCTACAGCGTTTGAGAAAGGAGGAGGCTGAAAACGAGCGACTGCCCAGCAAGCCTGAGGTCAACGAGACGAAATCCCTGCCGAAAGGTGAGTCCTTGCTGCCGCCACGGCTCATGTGCTCAACTCACCCAATGCATCAGTCCAGCTCACCTCACAGCAAGCAGTGATCTTAACCCCTTCATGCCCCAGGACATGGTGGTGCAGGGCTTGTTTGGATCAGGAGCCCACCCCACTTCAAACATGGTGGGCGCTGGCTGTCTGACAGCTGACACCCCCGTAACAAGCGCAGTCAGCCCGAACACTGATCACTGCTGTTACTCCTTTATATTCTGACAGGAGTGTTTAATTGGCCCAATCGGTATATGGGGGTCTTGAGCGGACCCCTGTAATGAGATTGTGAGGTGCTGTTCAGTTGCCATGGCAGTCTGGGGCTTTCAGTAGACCCCCAGGGCTACCATGGGTGAATGTGATATAAAGCAATGCTATGGTGATAAAATGATTGCAAGTTCGATTCCCGTGTGGAGAAAAAATGTCCCGATACGTTAAAAAAGCTTTATTATAAGAAAAAATAAAAAGGAATACGTTTTTAAAAAATAAATAAAAAAAACAACTTTCTCACATTTAGGGCTCCTGCCCACGGCCGTGACCGGCTCTGCAAGCGGAATACCACAGCGGAGTCCGTCACAGCTCCCCCCCCCCCCCAAAGACCCCATACTTTCTTCCGGATCCGCTGTGCAGCTCCCGCAATGACGCACCAGTACAGCGCATGACGCTCCGGTGGTGGGCGGGGCCGCGTATTCACACTATGGTTCTGCTGTGCTGCAGCCGGGGTATCGCATGGCGGCCGGCTTCCATTGACTGCGTCCGTGCGTATTCCCGCAGCAAATAGGACGTGCCACGGGTAATTTCATGCTGCGGAATTCCACAGCGTGAAGATTGCAGTATTGGACGGCGGCAGTCACATATATAAAGTATGTGTATATATGTGCATAGAAGAGCCTTAACCCCTTCCTGACTGCTGGCCTAGTAAAAAAACAAAACTGTTCTAAGTCGTCATGTAAAAAGAACTCTCCCCCTCCGTGTTACTGCGTCTATAAAGTCCAGTTTACGTAAATACTAGGTTAGTGACCCCGCATGGCGACTGCTGTAAGGGAATAGACACAACGCCAGAATTGCGCTTTCTTTGGTCATCTTGTCACCAAGAAAAAAATTGAATAGAATGTGATCAAAAATCCTCTCTGTACCCCAAAATGGTAAACGAGAGGCGCCCCTCCAGAAAGGGGGTAACTGGGGGTATTTGCCATTATATAGCGTGTTGATTGGTATTATGGCGCCCCTCGTGTCGCTACGAAGACATAAAAGTTTCAGGATAATTTGTAAGCGCAAATATCAGAATTGCGGGCTGTGCCCCGACGCAGGGCATCACTGAGACTCGGGCACAGAGGGGTTAAATAGAAGCACTGAAAAATACAACGTGTTCCGCAAAACACAGGCGGCCGTCCGACCGGGAAATAGGAGCGTTCTCATTTGTAAAGTGAAGAGGAAAAACCAAAAAGATATGGGGGGTAATTAACTCTTTCCAATCCAGTGTCCCTTATATTGGGTGGCAAAAGGCGTTGTGGAATACTTGGGATCACTGAAATGACCCCTCGGGGTTTTCACTACGCAGGAGAGGGGGGGGGGGGGGGGCGCCATCGCCGCTCTCCTCTGTATGGTGTTAGAGATATGTCGGACCTCGTCCTAAAGCGCGGCTATGCAGGGAAGTCTCCATGTCTAACGAGGTCCGACACTAGATTGGAAAGGGTTAAACGTGCTGGGGGATTTAAGACGCACCTACTGAACGACTCCTTGACGTGTCCCCATCACAGAACGCGGAGGTAACCTATAACTCCTCCCACTGCGGCGACCAGATCGCATCTTGTACTTTTTTTCCTTCTACTCGCTGATTATGAACGGTGTCTGAGAATGTTTCTGTTCCCCTCCCCCCAGGGTCCAGCGAGAAAAGCCAAGGGGTCAAGCGGCTCATCACCATCCCGCAAGATGACAAGATCCCGCAGAAGTCGCCGCGTCCCCGGCGGAATATCACGCTCTCCCGGAGTCAGTCTGATGTGTTTGCCCGGAAACCTCTGCGCAAAGTAAATGTGCAGGACCCCTTTTATACCCCCAGCCGGGGGCAGCTGCGCAAGGTGAACCCTTTCAATGCCAGGGAGGACTTAAAGGGAGGGAAGATTAAATTCTTCGACATGCCCAGCAAGTCGGTCATCTCCCATGTCTTTGACTTGCACTCCCCCAAGATGGCGGGGGGTCAGACCGCGGGGCTGGTGCGGCAGCCATTTAGCCAGGACACTGTGGACTATTGCTACGTACCCAAGAGGCGCTGCAGGTCTCTGCCCGTCTCTCCAGAACTCCTGAAAAGAGACTGCACCACCTCTCCGACTCTCTCTGCCACTGTGGGCAAGTGTGACCCTGCGCAGCTGAACAGCGAGGTGCGGGCGAGGCTCCTCTGTAACGTCAAATACGGAGTAACAGAAATTCCGCCCTATAAGCCCAAGTCTCCAGTCCCCGACTGTCCGCAGACCGAGGAGATGGACTGTACGGATGGGACTGGCGCCCCGGACGAGTACTGTACCCGGCTGCTGGTCAGCAACAGGAAGCCCGCTGAGAGCCCCCAGACCCCCACCCACTGCCTCCCCCCGGACGAGCGCTCGCTGGGCCTCAGCTCCGAGGCCATGGAAATAGAGGACGAACTGAATGACAACCAGCTGAGCTGCAGCCCCCCGGCGCCGTTTGGGGGTCTGTCCTTACTGCCCATAGACAGTACAGAGAGCAGGGACTGTCTGTGTGACTCTGTGTCCGGCTGCCGCATCCGCCAGGGGGTGGTGAAGATGTGACCGAATGGTGGTCTCTCCTCCGAACGAGCCGACCTGTCCCGCTGTGTCCCCCCCGAGCTGCGCACCATGCTGTCGGGTTTATGTTCACGTGTTGAGGTCCCCCGCAGTTCACCGACGGCCATTGATCACGCGTCAGTCCAGCGGTGAATCCACCAGCCTCATGTGATCGGTAACGGCACCCAGGGGGGGCTAATATCAGTCTGTGATGCCTTAACCAATTCAGTGCCAGCCCGTATATCGGTACCTGACTTTGTTCTAAACTGTTGATGTAAATAAGCTGGGCGGAGTTTATGATGACTCCTCCCACATCCACCTCAGGGTGACCAGGGCCTCGGACTTAAGATGCAAATTATCATGCAGATGGGAAGGGGCGGCGATGAGAGAAGAAAAACGTAACCCCCCCCCCCCCCTAATTGGTCCGGGTAGTCAGGTTGGGCGCAAGTGAAAAACTGCGGCTAAACGTGATACATAAACCCGCCTCGGGCGCTGGCACAAGATGGCACAGCATGGGGGGCTACAGGGCTCCACCAATAGGGATTAGACCCCCTTAATACCCCTGACAGAAGTCAGCACTTGTTCGGGAGCCCCTCTGCTTAAGGCTTAATGTTGGGGTGATGGATGTGGATCTAAGCACCCGTTCTGCACGGAGCGCCCCTCGGCGTTGGCGGCCGCATCGTCTCTTAAATTAAATCTACATTTCCATTTAAATTTCTGTGGATTCAGCCTCTAGACCGCCCGTCCCCCTCCTGCGTGCCGCCGGGGGACGTTAAAGGGGAAACGCCAGCACTGAGCACCGCTGTCTAATAGAGTTTTGCTATTTTAGATGGACATCTCTATTACTTGCAGTACCGGTCATCACCACTGGGGGCGTCACAGGTTAGGACCAGCTGTGAGTGTGAAGGGTGTAGACTGCAACGCCCGCAAGATATGGCGGATTACGGGTTCTCTTCAGGAAGTCGCAACTTCTGTCCCTTCCCCAGCGACTGCAATATCACCGCGCCGTAATCTGCTGCTCCGAGCAGAAAGCACATCTGTAAGTGCAGCGGTTAGAAGAGGAAGTTCAGCTGCGGTACTGCGGGTGCAACCATCTGCAGAGGACCATGTTCATAGAGGTGGTTGGTGCAGAAGGGCTCGTGTGCGACCATCTGCAGAGGACCATCTTCATAGAGGTGGGCAGTGCAGAGGTGCTCGTGTGCGACCATCTGCAGGGTTGTACACCATAACATAGGAGGCCGTATGGTCATACAGTCCATCAGGACCGTCAGGTGCAATAGTCTGCAGCAGCTGGTAACGCTCCCACCGTGTGTCATGTGACCGGTCTCTGGCGGCCATGTTCAGGCATGGAGAGTGTCTGTGGCTGGAAGCTCTTTGGGCGATTTGCTAACATTGTCTCCTCCGCCGCTCTATGGGAGGCGCGACAACAGTATTAATAGTTAACACATTTGATGCATTCTTGGGTCACCTGTAAATCTGATGGACTAAGAGGCCACGCCCCCTATGCTAAGCCCCGCCCACTGCTTTAAATAGTGCCAGCTAAGTAGCATAAGAATCCAAAAGGCTGCACATTTTTGTGCAAAATTTGTGACTTTTTCCTACTATAAAACTGGGGGAAGTGGCTTGTTAAGGGGTCGTCCAGTTAAAGACGATTGATGCTCCTGAATGGTAGATCAGTGGGGGGTCCAACGCCCACAAACTCCACCATTCCGCTGGTTCCTAGGTTGGTGCATTTAGGCAGGGAGATGATTTCTGCAGGAAGCGCACAGCTCCGTTCTCACTACAGTGGCCAGGCTTGGTATTGCAGGCCACGTCTCCTACTTCAGTGAGCACGGAGCTGTCTCATCCTGTGGCCCTCAGCACTACTGATTGATGGGGGTCCTGAGCGCCAGACCCCTACTGATCTACTGTTGATGACCTTTCTTCAGGATCGACCATCAATAGTTTTCACCTGGACAATCCCTGTAAATCACTGCGGTGGTCCAGAGATGAAAGCGATCCATTGGAAACCTGCTGCCTCGGGGTCTAAACGCAGCAGACAAATGTGCATCTGAGGCGAAGCTGCAGACAAATGCGCTGGTTACATACAGTTCGCTGCCATGCTGGGCCCTTGTCACATTCCCGCCTCCATCGGGGGGCCTGAGCGCTGCTGCTTCTATGTACACGCACGCCCCTCCCCCCACACAGTCACCGCTGATCTCCATCCGCACCTTCCGGTCCCGCTAGATATCGAGCCCCCCCGTAGATTACAATGAATCAAGAGCTGATTATTCGCTTTGCTGACCCCCAATCACAAATCCACGGATCTGATCGCCGCCATCAGCAGGAGGAGCGCAAAACGAGAAAGAAGTGATGAAACGTAACGATGGAGATTTTTGTCCATTTTTTTTTTCTTTGTTTGAAATCTTTTTGCCTCGTTAAACACTAATGAGGATGAGAAATAATGAGCTGCTGCACAACTACAAGTCCCAGCATGCCCTGCCAGCCATGGACGTCAGCTATAAGGACGGGCGGGACGTTTCGGCCGCAGCTCCGCCCACCTGCGACGGTCGTGGAGACACTTGAATCCTGTTTTTTGCACTTAGGGGACGTTTCTATGCAATCGTCGTCGGTTTCTGTTCCTATTTATGAAGGTTTTTTATGTCACTGCCGCGAGGATTCCCCCGTCTATTTATGCTGTCGGTGCTCTCTGTATATATGATGTAATGAGGAACCAAAGAGGAAATGAGATTAACCCCGTCTCCACTCTATTTTTTGTAGTTGTAATTTTCTCATTTTACCTTTCTGATTAAACGGTCTCTAGCAGCCGCCTGCGAGTCGCGCCGTCATTCCATCTGCCAGACTGCGCTGTAGCTTAAAAGGTTGTCCGGTCGTGAACTATTGATGGCCCATCCGCAGGATAAGTCATCAATAGCAGATTAGTGGGAGTCCCTGGCCAGGGACCGCCATAGCTCAGCTGTTTGCCAGGGTACTTGTGCCCTGAGCTGCTCTCCGCAGGAAGCAGACAGCTCCATTCCCACTGCAGAGGCCAGGCTCTGTATTGCTGGCAAAGGTCCCATTCATTTCAATGCCTGCATTACCAAGCCTGGCCACTGCAGTAGGAACGGAGCTCCTGGAGTGCACCAGCCTGGTGAACAGCTGATCCAGGGTGGGGTGTTCCCAAGCAACAAACCCCTGCCAATCCACTATTGAGGCTAAGTCTTCAATAGGCTACAGCCAGCAAACCACTGGGAAGGAGTTTTACTGCCAAAGGCCTATGGGTGCGGGGGTCGTGAAGGGTAACGGTTCTCCTTAGGGAGGGCATCTAGAAGGTGCAAGGAGACTTATTAGGCCAGCCGTGCGCCCCTGGGAAAGATGCAACAAGGCCTCCGGCTCCACGTCTTCAGGCCTTCCATCTACCGGATACTGATGAGGGGCAAAAACCCAGCAGTCCCATTGAAATGAATGGAGTGAACTTTAGGTCTGCGGCTCAATTGACAAGTTATCACTTGTGTTCATGGGAAAAATCCCTTTAAGACACCATTAATAAACCAGCATTGTCAAGATCTCTGATTGCTGTCAGTGGATGGTACCATGCTGCTGCTGTTGGGGTATATTCATACTGGCATGTTCCCCGCGAACTCCACCTCTAAAACTGCAGCAGAAATCCGCGGCGAAGCTGCAACTCTGCTGCGGATCTGACAGTCAGTGGGCAGAATGTCCAACGTGTCTCTGTGGCGCCTCCTTAGGATCGCGGCGCGCTGACGGGGCGGAACCTGCATGCGGCTCTGGAGTAGAATAGTCAGAGATCTGCTGCCGCAGGGCAAAGTCCTCAATGTGAACGTATCATTTTAGTGTTTCAGTGCTGACCAAGTTGGGACCGGCTGCCATCTACACGGATACATTGTAACAAACCCTACAGCGAGCAGGACAAGTTTTCATCCTCTAGTTTCCATTTTCTGACAGCAAGCTGAGATCTTGTGAAAGTAAGAAATCTATAGAAGGTGCTGACGTCCTCAGGCTTCGGCGCATGCATTCCCCATACAAAAGGTCCAGTTGTATACACAGGTCAGGCCCGAGCCCTTCAGCTGTTCTCTGGGTCACTGCACTCATGCCCTAGGCCAGCGATGGCGAACCTTTTAGAGACCGAGTGCCCAAACTGCAACCCAAAACCCACTTATTTATCGCAAAGTGCCAACACCTCAGGGGCGGGGCTTATCACCACACACTAAATAAAAATGACGCACTGGCAGCGCCAACCACAACCATGGCTGTATGCTGCCTGTAATCCAAAGCCAAGCACATTTATATATCGAACCTTCCGGAACTAAATGCCCCCGCTCACGGACTTGATTTTAGCATAAATATACTAATTTTATAAACCTAAATTATTTTTTTTTAGCTTTTTACCCACAATAAAACTAAAAATTGGGGGAAAAGTCAGTGAAAAAAGATATAAACAGAGCAAAAATAATTTTGATGGCTGAAGGAAAAAAAAACAAGGCAGTAAAACCGCCAGTGATCCAAAGTGCTGCCATGTCTCTCTGTAACGTTAGTGGAAGCCGACGCAGTCTTGGAGGGGACTTGTTCCTCATAGTCCTGGCTGCAGGTACGGCGGCCGTCGTGTCATCACAACGCTAGAATCGTCACATGGCCTCATCTCCTTCTTGTAGTCCGTACTGGTTTCTCCTAAGTGACGACCTGGGTCTGGAGAAACCAAGATGGCCGCCCCAGCTTCTCTGACCGCCATGTATTAGTATCCTTATACGAGCGGATTACAGCCCACTGAAGACTCCAGCCCTTCTGCGTAGAAGCGCCCGTGGTGTATTTGCGGCGGTCCGGTCACCTCTACGGCCTACTGGGCACCAATACCGGCCAGGAGCCATAAATCACATGAGAAGGAAGTCAGTGGGTTCTATTACTGCGAGGCACGGGTGTAAAAGGTGGGTATTTACACCCATGGGAATGAGCCCCCAGGCTAAGACGCTACACCTGCTGAGAAGAGTCTGAGCCTAAGGCTTAGTTCACACGGGCCGCTGATCGCAGGTATGTGACGCTCATGTCTTCTAACGGGGGCTTTCAGGATACAAACCATCTCCTGTGAAAGACCCCGTTGGAAGCCATCAGCTTCACATACATGCGATCTGTAGCCGGTGTGAACGAGGCCTAATTCACAGACCGTGGCACGAAGCCGTGCCGCCATCTTTGTTCAGGCCCAGAGGGTCGCTTTAATAGGAGCTGTAAGTAATAGCGCCCTCTGCCAGGATGCGGCCGCCATCTTCACATCAAGAAGAATCAACCATGGCAGCCCACGGATGTGACGACGCTGCGCAGGATCTTCAGCAATGGAACATTAAGATCTGTAAAGATGAGAAATTCAGAAATGCCCCACAGAGCAAGGAGGAACGGAGAAGACCCCCACACCTCACACATCACCCATACTCGCCCTGACCCCGCCATCAGCAATATTCCATTTCTACAGTGGCTTCAGAAGCGACCAGCAGGTGGCGCTGCAGCTGCACATATGTAGACACTCCACATCTGTTGGCCAATCTCACATGGGCGAGTGCGATATGGCGTTCGCCAGCATGCGATTTCCCCGTGGCTGCAAGGCGTTTTTGTATCCTCTCCCATTACGTTGTGGCAGTAACGATCCTCCGCCACGGAGTTTCTCCCATTATTTTTAATGGGAGACCTTGCGTTGTGTTGCGGGCTTTCTCTCCCTGCGTCTGGTAATGCAGCTCAGCTCTATTGGCGTGAAGGCAGCAGAGCTGCAATACCACACACAGCCTGCGGGCGGGGTGACACAGCTGGGAGGAAAAAATAGCAATTTTTCTAATCCTGGAAACCCCTTTAATGCTGTGCGGTGAGCGGCCGCCGCACCCCGACACTGCTAAGTGCAAATGCAGCAATTTTCTGTAGCGCTACAGCGATGGGAGTACAGAGGTCACCCCTCAGGAGTGCGGACCTTAAAATGAATGATAAACCTTATTTCTATTCTGCAGAGTTCTCTGCATGGAGCCTGCAGTGTAAAGCATGGTGGCTGTAGCATCATCTCTACCTGGGCCTCCACTTTCTAATATTCACAACACTGTGGGCGCCTGCTCTACAGCCGCTCACCCATACAAGTGACTCCAGTCCACCCGCTCTATCCGCATGCAGCTCAGCGCCCGCCGGCACCGAGCGACGGTCATTTATTCAACTACCAAGTCCAGATTGGGCCTCTGCGCCGCGAGGATGTGTTTGTGGTTAGAGCAGACCAGCGCCGGAGCGCGCCGACCACCCTGGAGGAAGTTCAGGCGGCGGAGGTATGTGTGTGAATTTAGCCTATAAAATTTGGGGCAAAATCCTCGTCTTTCTGTTGCAGTTTTTGCCGCGGATCCACGCAGGGATTCAGCGCCATCCGTGGGCGAAATCCAGGCGGAATGCAAGCACATTTCTGCATAAATAAGTGCCAGTCACTCCTTATCCCAGAAACGCGATTTTCCTTGTCGGATTCGGCCCGTGGCTTATGCCCACCAACAGGGCTAAATCCGCGTGCAGATCTACGCCAAAACCCGCATCAGAACGACGTGGATTCCAACATTCCATGGGGAGGTCCGCCGTCGGAACATAAGCTAAGAGTACAGTCACAAATAGTGGAAAATGGCGCAGAGGTATATACAGGCAGGACGTATCCATGACAACCAAAATAGAAATCACCATCCTTTATAGTGCAGGCGCAGCCAGAAAAAGGAAAATGCTGCAGAATGGGAATGCTCTGTATTACAGAATGACCTTGGTGCAGGCGGCCGCGGCCCCCACTTCACAGTTGTCACTCAGCTATCCCAGAGCTGTGAGCAGCACCTTGTGCCCAATGCCTGCCATGTAGGAGTCTGCTAAAGCTGGATGACACATATGTGGGAGCTCCAGTGGCACCGGTGTCCTGTGCCCCCCAACGGTGCGGGCCTTCCACTGTCTTATCTGTCGTGGGAAATCCTGCCGGACCCCTGAACACCCTGCATAGGGTCCAGCGTCTTAGGAGCCGCCACTTGAGATCAGCCTCATCTTCTGGACGTGAGCGCGGGACGACTTGGAGAAGACGCTCTTGACGATCTGCAGGGGGACGTTCTTCCCGCTCAGGTAGACCTTATTGACACAGTCCGGGAGGCAGCAGGACGCCGACGAGTCCGAGCTCTTCTTCTTCAGCATCCACACGTAGGCCATGATGTAGCCGGTCATGAAGGCATCAAACCCGGCTCTGTGTGTTCCTCCCTCCGAAGAGGATGATGAGGAGGAGGGTCTGGGTGCTGAGTCCGGTAATAACGGGGCAGCCTCTCCGCTCGGAGCTGCTGGGGTCTTCTCTGGACCGTCGGCCGCGGCTCGCTCTTCATCTCCGTGGTGCTGCACGCTAAAAGTCATCCCGGTCTCTTCCAGCTCCATCTCACTACACGGAAGGGGCTCCTCGGCACTCTGTTTACTGGGGGGCTCGGAGTCCATCTCTACCTGCACGTCTGCAGCCGCCGCTTTCTTTCTCTTCCGTCGCCGTTTCTTCTTTTCCTCTTTGCACTTCTCGTCCTCCTGTAAGATCAGGTCGATGTTGTGGGATTGTGCGCACTTCGCCCCGTTGGGACACCAGCCGTACGCCTGCCGACAAAGGAGACCAGAGGGTTCGTTACTGGCAGCTCCAAATTAGTGCAAACGTCACCAGAGCAGCACTTGGGAATTATTAACCCCTTCATGACACAACCCACTGGTTTTAATGTCAGTTTCGCACCGTCTTATTTTCCCCCCGCCGGCGGGCTTCCTGCGTTGTGCGGCGCGAGGCGTCTTCAGTGGATCTACTTTATGTACTGAAAAACAGTTTAAAAATTCTGGAGTAAAATGGGGAAAACGAACAAAACGTCGTTCTGCCATTTTTTTGGGGGGGGGGGGGGGGGGGTCTTGTTTTTATGGTGCACAAGAGCAAAATGACACGACAGCCTCCCCCGCGGGGCGCCACGATCACGGCGAGACCAAGTCAGTTTTTTATCCTGCACTATGATATACATTTTCTTTGCCGCCATCGCGCCTTTATCTGTCGACAGTCGTGCGGTTTCTGCGGGACGTCCGGGCGTTTCTATTGGTACTTTTTGGCGTTTGATTTTTTATTCATTTTATTTATTTCCTGATATTCGCCGGAGGGATAAATAATGCGCTACTTTGATAGGTCGGCATTTGCTAAAACGCAGCAATACCAAATATATAGATTTTATTTATATGGGAAAAGTTTTTTACACTTTTCTAAAAATATATTTTTTTAAGTATTAAGAGACAAAGGGATTTTTTTTATTTTCACTTCTTTTACCTTTGACTTGAACCTGCAGTTACTCGCTCTCCTATACAGTATAGTGCAGTACCATAGTATTACATTATAGCACATTCAGAGAGGCAGTCTATTAAGACGTGCCACAGGCATGGCATGATAGGCGGTCGGCCATGGGCTGCCATGACAGCTGAGCAGCACCTCACACTCTGAAGTGGAAGCCGCTAGAGACCACCGATCGCAGGATTTAAATGCTGCTGTCAAAAGGGACAGTGGCATTTAAAGAATTAACAGCCGCGATCAGCATTAGCGCTGACCGTGGCTGTTGTAGGCGGGTGCTAGCTGTCAAAGAAAGCCAACACCCGCCATGTATGGAGCGGGATCGGCGCACAGTCCTCCTCCATACAAGCCCCGCACTCGTAGGACATGACAGTTCACCCCTCCAGACAATCTCTAGACTGGGACTCCTGTGTCGCACTCCGACTGTCACTGCGGGGATGAGGGGGTGCGGGTGGGTCATGTCTCCCTTTGCAGCGACATCATCACACAGTGGGCGCTCGCCGAGCATGTGCCATCAGTACGGGGGAGAAAGTGCAGTCTTAGTACAACCCCTTTAAGAACAAGTTGTAGTCACCAGTCCTGCAGTCTAGCCCAGCGTTTCTCCACTCCAGTCCTCGGGGCCCCCAGCAGGTCAGGTTCTCAGGATATCCTGTAGTAAGAACCCCTGTGATAATGTCTGAGACCCCGACAATAATTACATCAATACTGAGAGAAAACATGACCTGCGGGGGTCCACAAGGACTGACGTTTGGGAAACACTGATGTCTGATAACAGAGAGCAATAGCTTCTTGTTCACCTGTCCTCCAGTTAACTTCTCCTGCAGCCCGATATGGCCGATAACAGGGAGCAATAAAACCTTAGTATGCCCAAACCAAGAATACACAGCAGGTACTTTGGCCGGTCTCCCGGTACGTCTGGCGTTTTCCACTCCGGTGTTGTAGTGAGACAGATGCCAGAACGGACCCTTCGAGGGATCTGCTGCATCACTTCTGACGCCTCCCTGCGCCGGACAGCAAACACTGCAAGCCATGTCTTATAGTCTGGTCTACTGCACCGGTGCGGAGAGAACGCCAAAATGGCCGCAACGTCTGGCTCCGGCGTAAATACTTTAGCGGACAGGCTCAGTCTCTACTAATGTACTCACAGAAAACCTCTCGCAGATGTGCGGGGCGTCAGCGCCGGGGTCTGCAGCGGCCGGGTCTGGAAAGGAGCACAGGCGATAATCCACGTATGCTGACATGGCGGCCGGATAGCGACAGAACTCAACCACTAGGTGGCGGCTGCTGGAGTCCATCAGCTTCCCATTCTCATGTTTACTGGAAGAGAACAGAACACCGATTGATAAAGATGGCAGCGAGATCCCCTGCAGCGCCATCACCCCAGACCGCTAGGACCTCGCGAATACCAGAGTGCTGAGCCCAAACAGGAGGGTCCAGTCCTGCTCACACAGCTGAAGCTTTGTTACAATGTATCAGTGCTGATCTCCAGCTCTTATCTGCCCCGATACAAAGCTCAGACCTGCGAGCGGGACCAGGCGAGTTTATTCACACACAATGTATGTTTCAATTCACTGACAGCAAGAGCAGATCCTAAAAAATGAAGGAATGCTCTGCCGCCGGCATCAGAACATCTGGTTATCAAGCGGATGCCAGGAGGTGTTCTAGGAGCCCCAAGAGCTGGTCCCTGCACTCACCACTTCTTGTACGCATACTCCAGGTAAGAAGCCGTAAAGCGAGTCTCAAACTCCGAGGCGTATTTGGTGTCGTAGATTCCGGCCGGGAACATTTCCGACAGGTCGGCGATGAAGTTCATCATCTTGTCGGGCAGCTGAGCGTAGAAGCACTGATAGAGGAAGGCCAAGTCGATGAGGCCGTTGTGGAGGATCAGCGGCTTCTGGGCCTGCAGGAGCTCGAGGAAGAGAGTGCGGACGCTCTGGAGGCGCCGCTCGTCGCCCTGGGAGGAACCAGAGAGTCAGTATGTCCTTCATGTAGGCTGGAGAAGTATTTGCCCCCCAGGGCCACCCCTCATTTTATTTATACACCCATAATAAGTTGGATGTTCATCTATTAAAACAGACGGGGATACAAAGTAACAAACCCTCCGCAGGGCCGAGGCGTCAGGAGAAAGGCACCGAGTTTATGGCATAAAAGTCGTCGCTAATTTTGCCACAAACTAGATTTCTGCAAAAAATGTGCAATTATTGTGATTTTAGAGCCTCGTGCAAAAAAAGTGGATGTGGTCTAATGGTAGGGGGCGTGTCCGGCATCCGCCTGGGAGATTTACTATAAGTTATGACAGAAACTACTATCCCCCTAGGGGGGGAGCTCCCTGCACACCGCCACCGCCCCCAGGGGGGGGAGTTCCCTGCACACCGCCGCCCCCAGGGGGGGGGGCTCCCTGCACACCGCCGACTCCAGGGGGGGGGGGGGGGCTCCCTGCACGCCGCCGCCGCCCCCGGGGGGGAGCTCCCTGCACGCCGCCGCCGCCCCCGGGGGGGAGCTCCCTGCACGCCGCCGCCGCCCCCGGGGGGGAGCTCCCTGCACGCCGCCGCCGCCCCCGGGGGGGAGCTCCCTGCACGCCGCCGCCGCCCCCGGGGGGGAGCTCCCTGCACGCCGCCGCTCCCTGCACGCCGCCGCCGCCCCCGGGGGGGAGCTCCCTGCACGCCGCCGCCGCCCCCGGGGGGGAGCTCCCTGCACGCCGCCGCCGCCCCCGGGGGGGAGCTCCCTGCACGCCGCCGCCGCCCCCGGGGGGGAGCTCCCTGCACGCCGCCGCCGCCCCCGGGGGGGAGCTCCCTGCACGCCGCCGCCGCCCCCGGGGGGGAGCTCCCTGCACGCCGCCGCCGCCCCAGGGGGGGAGCTCCCTGCACGCCGCCGCCCCCAGGGGGGGGGGGGGGGGGGAGCTCCCTGCACACGGATATGCATGCAGCACATAATAAGTATATATCGTGTCACCTTGTCGTTGCCTTTGTAGTATGGAATTCCCTGCGAATATTGCTTGTTGAAGTCAAAGCCGTGCTGGACCAGGAACTGGACGGACTGCGGCTCGATGGTGTAGTCCTCCATACACAGCAGGGTCATGTTGTAAATCTGAGACAGATAGGCATCCTCCCCCTGTGGAGCATCACCCCCAACATGTGAGAGCACTCCAACGGAACAGAATACCTGAAATCCTCTGTGCTGCCGGGAATTCTACTCCTTCCACTATGTAACACTCAGCTCCCCCATCTGTGCTGCGGGGACCCCACACCAAGCAGCTCCCCCATCTGCCGACCCCCTCTGCGCTGCGGGGACCCCACACCAAGCAGCTCCCCCATCTGCCAACCCCCTCTGCGCTGCGGGGACCCCACGTCTTCTAGCAGCTCCCCCCTCTGCGCTGCGGGGATCCCACGCCTCTAGCAGCTCCCCCCTCTGCGCTGCGGGGACCCCACGCCTCTAGCAGCTCCCCCCTCTGCGCTGCGGGGACCCCACGCCTCTAGCAGCTCCCCCCTCTGCGCTGCGGGGACCCCACGCCTCTAGCAGCTCCCCCCTCTGCGCTGCGGGGACCCCACGCCTCTAGCAGCTCCCCCCTCTGCGCTGCGGGGACCCCACGCCTCTAGCAGCTCCCCCCTCTGCGCTGCGGGGACCCCACGCCTCTAGCAGCTCCCCCCTCTGCGCTGCGGGGACCCCACGCCTCTAGCAGCTCCCCCCTCTGCGCTGCGGGGACCCCACGCCTCTAGCAGCTCCCCCCTCTGCGCTGCGGGGACCCCACGCCTCTAGCAGCTCCCCCCTCTGCGCTGCGGGGACCCCACGCCTCTAGCAGCTCCCCCCTCTGCGCTGCGGGGACCCCACGCCTCTAGCAGCTCCCCCCTCTGCGCTGCGGGGACCCCACGCCTCTAGCAGCTCCCCCCTCTGCGCTGCGGGGACCCCACGCCTCTAGCAGCTCCCCCCTCTGCGCTGCGGGGACCCCACGCCTCTAGCAGCTCCCCCCTCTGCGCTGCGGGGACCCCACGCCTCTAGCAGCTCCCCCCTCTGCGCTGCGGGGACCCCACGCCTCTAGCAGCTCCCCCCTCTGCGCTGCGGGGACCCCACGCCTCTAGCAGCTCCCCCCTCTGTGCTGCGGGGACCCCACACCTTCTAGCAGCTCCCTCCTCTGCTCACCCCCTCAGTGATGCGTGGACCCCACACGTAGCAGCTCCCCCATCTGTGCTGCGGGGACCCCAGACCTTCTAGTAGCTCCCTCCTCTGCTGACCCTCTCAGTGATGCGGGGACCCCACGTGTAGCAGCTCCCCCATCTGCCGACCCCCTCTGTGCTGCGGGGACCCCACGTCTTCTAGCAGCTCCCCCCTCTGCTGACCCCCTCTGTGCTGCGGGGACCCCCATGCCTAGCAGCTCCCCCCTCTGCTCTGTGGGGACTACACACCAAGCAGCTCCCCCCTCTGCTGACCCCCTGTGTACTGCGGGGACCCCATGCCTTCTAGCAGCTCCCCCCTCTGCTGACCCCGTCTGTGCTGTGGTGACCCCACACGTAGCAGCTCCCCCCTCTGCTGACCCCCTCTGTGCTGTGGGGACTCTGTTCCATCTACTCTGTGACCTCCACTCTCTTCTGCTGGGACCACTTACCTTTTCAGGTAGCATTTTGAAGCAGGCGATTCCCAGGGAGAGTACGGAGCGCGTCCGCGCCGCCAGACATATGGACTTATAGCGCTCCTCCACGCACCTACAAGAGAGCGCAGTAATAACGTGACAGCGGACCGCAGAAAGCATTACAAGGGTTCCCTGCAGAACCTGGGAGTGTTGGCGGCGGCCGCAGAGGGAGCCGTCATGGCAGCATCGGCAGCTTGAAGTCTAATAACAGCTGCCCACAGTGGCCGGCCCTCCCGCGCCCCACGGACGTCCCGCGCACAAGTCACTTACTGGTTCAGCAGGCTCTTCCTGGATCCCAGACCGCTCAGCTCCTGCAAGAACGCAAAACGCAGTCAGCGGATGGAAAGCGCCAGAACGTAACGGACGCTGCAGTTCGCTTGTCACGGCCGTTCAGGACTGCGCTAAACGGAGCGGAAATGGCGTCCCTGCATTGGAAAATCCACCCCAAAACGGCGTCAAAAGCCGCACGGACGGCGCAGAACTTCATGCGGATCACAGCGGGATCAAAAATGGTGAAAACGGCGGCCCTGATGCTGCTGCGCCGCTTCCTGTGTGGGCGGACCCTCGGAGCTGGAGGTCGCTGAGACCTCTAAATACCGCGGCACAATCTGCGTCTTACAGCTGCGGATCCGTAGCCGCTCGCCCCGCCCGCGGGCAAAACCTGCGCGCCAAACTATAAAGTGTAAAATCACATTGAGAGCCGCCGCTGCCTGACGCAGAAGCCGGCCGTTATTTCGCACTGATTTTGCTCGCGGACGACTTATTGCGCCTGGAGATCCACGGCGACCGCCATGGCAGAAACACGCAGTTTTCAGAGGGGGATTCACGTGGCGACTTGCAGCATGTGACCGCGCCCCGACCGCCACTGGGCACCATCGCTGTGGGCTGCGTCTGGGCGCAGCAGCGATGGCGCCCGGTGTAGTGGGCGTGCTCCGCCGCGCTGTGAGCCACACCATCGCCCTGGCGCCGCGCACGTGTTCGGATCAGACGCCGCAGTAACAGCGCCGCTCACCGTGTCCAACGCGATAAACGTGGAGGTCTTCAGCGCCAATAAGATGGACGGCCAGAGCTCGCTGAAATTATCATTGTGGACGTCAATCACCGGAACCTTCAGACTCGTCATCGTCACCTGGGAAACCATACAGAACAGATCAGCACACAGAGCCGGCGGGGAGCCGCCTGAGGCACGGGCAAGGGGGGGGCGCCTGAGGCACGGGCTACGGGGAAGGGGGGGGGGGAAGGGGGCCGCCTGAGGCACGGGCTACAGATGGGGGGGGGGGGTGGAGCCGCCTGAGGCGCAGGCTACGGGGGGGGGGGGGGGGGAGCCGCCTGAGGCGCGGGCTACGAGGGGGGGGGAGCCGCCTGAGGCACAGGGAAGGGGGGGGACAGCCGCCTGAGGCGCGGGCTACGGGGAAGGGGGGGGGGGGGGGGGGGGACAGCCGCCTGAGGCGCGGGCCACAGGGAAGGGGGGGGGGGGGGAAGACGCCTGAGGCGCAGGCTACGGGGAAGGGGGGGGAGAGACGCCTGAGGCGCAGGCTACGGGGAAGGGGGGGGAGAGACGCCTGAGGCGCAGGCTACGGGGAAGGGGGGGGGTCGCCTGAGGCGCAGGCTACGGGGAAGGGGGGGGGGGGGGGGAGTCGCCTGAGGCGCAGGCTACGGGGAAGGGGGGAGCCGCCTGAGGCACGGGCTACGGGGGAAGGGGGGGGGGCTACGGGGGAAAGGGGGGGGGGGCTACGGGGGAAAGGGGGGGGGGGCTCACAGCTCCGCTGCTCTTTAACGGACAAAGATTTCATTAACTAATGAAAAAACACACCCGCCATAAAAGACAACAATCACATGAAGCCTCCACTTCCCCCGGTGCCCTGCGTTACTTCCGGCGCAGGCTGATGAGGCGGGTCACGTGTTTCCTGTTAACAATTTCTGTAACAGCTTAGCCGTATTCAGCAATTCCAGCAACCTCATTGGTTGTTTGGGTTGGCTGCTTCAACCTGATTGGTTGTTTGGGTTGGCTGCTTCAACCTGATTGGTTGTTTGGGTTGGCTGCTTCAACCTGATTGGTTGTTAGGGCTGAGCTGTTACAGAAATTGTTAATATGCATGCGATGAGGTTTTTGTCACTGGAAAGTATAAACGATCGTCATACTTTAGCCCCGCCCTATGTTGTAAGAGCCAATCAGATGGAAGAAGGTCACGCAGAGGGCGTGTCTTGGCGGTTGGGGCAGCGTGGAGAGCGCGGGACAGTGAGGTGAGCTACGCATATTAACATCTTCATCAGCACGCGCTACACATTGACCGCTATCATTTATGTCGCCTTGTGATGACGTCAGAAGGTTTGTAACGTTATATTCAGCTGTGCTGCCAGCAGTTGTCACGTGACTGCCGTGCTGTTGTAGTCTCCTAAAAGTAGAAATAAAGCTGAAAAAATCATTTTCCACAATTTGGGATTTGGATCGGGACCGCCGCTCCGTGACCGGGGGGAGGAGGGGGGAATCGGGACCGCCGCTCCGTGACCGGGGGGAGGAGGGGGGAATCGGGACCGCCGCTCCGTGACCGGAGGAGGGGGGGAATCGGGACCGCCGCTCCGTGACCGGAGGAGGGGGG
Organism: Eleutherodactylus coqui; assembly: GCF_035609145.1. NCBI lineage: Eukaryota > Metazoa > Chordata > Amphibia > Anura > Eleutherodactylidae > Eleutherodactylus > Eleutherodactylus coqui. The sequence continues at coordinate 314,758,018 of NC_089839.1, forward strand.
GAATCGGGACCGCCGCTCCGTGACCGGAGGGAGGAGGGGGGAATTGGGACCGCCACTCCGTGACCGGAGGAGGGGGGAATTGGGACCGCCACTCCGTGACCGGAGGAGGGGGGAATCGGGACCGCCGCTCCGTGACCGAAGGAGGGGGGAATCGGGACCGCCGCTCCGTGACCGGGGTGGGGGGAGGAGGGGGAATCGGGACCGCCGCTCCGTGACCGGAGGGAGGAGGGGGGAATTGGGACCGCCGCTCCGTGACCGGAGGAGGGGGGAATCGGGACCGCCGCTCCGTGACCGAAGGAGGGGGGAATCGGGACCGCCGCTCCGTGACCGGGGTGGGGGGAGGAGGGGGAATCGGGACCGCCGCTCCGTGACCGGAGGGAGGAGGGGGGAATTGGGACCGCCACTCCGTGACCTCAATCAGACATTGTATCACCAATCCTGAGGTTTTGTAATTCCCGCCCACATTGTGGGACCACCGTGTCGGCAGTTGGGTCACGATGGGAGTTGTAGTGTAACAGTTTCTTCCCCTCCAGCAGAATGGGACGCTCCGCCATAAAACGCGTCTGCAAGAAAGTGTCAAAGAAGGAGCCAGCGTCCCCGAGCAAAACGCCTGCGGGCAAGAACAAAGGTAAGACGGCGGAGACAAGAGTGAGGGGCGGCCATGTGGTCTGGTAATAACTGGGAATTTAACATGTACCCCTTACAGACCCCTCCCCCGATCCTGCTCCGCACCACACGTTCACCTCCGAGGAGACAGAGACACTCAGGAAGGAGCTCCTCACCTGGTATGACCGATGTAAACGAGACCTGCCATGGCGGAGACTGGTACGATGTCACAGGGCTCTCATATGCCTCCCACTAGCATTCAAGAAAGTCCATTCTTACAAGTAGCTCCAAACAGAGATCATCAGTGTCTGTATTATACTCCAGAGCTGCGCTCACTATTCTGCTGGTGGAGTCACTGTGTACATACATTACTTATCCTGTACTGATCCTGAGTTACATCCTGTATTATACCCCAGAGCTGCACTCACTATTCTGCTGGTGGAGTCACTGTGTACATACATTACTTATCCTGTACTGCTCCTGAGTTACATCCTGTATTATACTCCAGAGCTGCACTCACTATTCTGCTGGTGGAGTCACTGTGTACATACATTACTTATCCTGTACTGCTCCTGAGTTACATCCTGTATTATACCCCAGAGCTGCACTCAGTATTCTGGGTATTATTAATGGTTAGTCAGCCCCTAATAACTTAGCTTAGCTTCCACACTACAGGAGGGCAGATAGTTTTCCCTAAATCCCCAGACCAAGTTTGCTCCATATCTTGAACAAGTGGTTTTAGCTGTGGACTAGATAGCAGGAAGTGCAGCTCTGGAGTATAATGCAGCACTTGGTCGGAGTTTCTGTCACTGCAGATGATAGAAGGAATCTCTCTGTATTTCAGGCCGCTGCAGAAATGGATGCGAACCGCCGAGCGTATTCAGGTAACTCTGCACAATGAAATGTTTGTGTTAAAGGGACAGTAGAGCTGAATACAAACTGTTGCTCTCTGTTATCAACCATTTCAGACGGGGAAAGACCTGACTGTTATGACTGTTCATCGATGGGATGAGTAAAAGGAGGTGCCGAATCCTCCCTGCCCACTATCACTGCTTTACCTCCCATATCTCCAGTGCTGAGAACTTTCTATACATGTGATATCAGCCGCTCCTCTTATAACACTCCAGTACTGATATCACATATATGATGTCTCTGGAGGTTAAATCAGTACTGGAGCGTTATAAGAGGAGCAGCTGATATCACATACTGTATATGATGTCTCTGGAGGTTATATCAGTACTGGAGCGTTATAAGATGAGCGGCTGATATCACATATATGATTTCTCTGGAGGTTAAAAGAGGAGCTGATATCACATATATGTCTCTTGAGGTTATATCAGTACTGGAGTGTTATAAGAGGGACGGCTGATATCACATATATGATGTCTGGGGGTTATATCAGCCGGCCCTCTTATAACACTCCAGTACTGATATAACCTCCACAGACATCATATATGTGATATCAGCCGCTCCTCTTATAATGCTCCAGTACTGATATAACCTCAAGAGACATATATGTGATATCAGCTCCTCTTTTAACCTCCAGAGACATCATATATGCAATATCAGCAGCTCCTCTTATAACACTCCAGCACTGATATAACCTCAAGAGACATATATGTGATATCAGCTCCTCTTTTAACCTCCAGAGAAATCATATATGTGATATCAGCCGCTCATCTTATAACGCTCCAGTACTGATATAACCTCCAGAGACATCATATACAGTATGTGATATCAGCTGCTCCTCTTATAACGCTCCAGTACTGATTTAACCTCCAGAGACATCATATATGTGATATCAGCGGCTCATCTTATAACGCTCCAGTACCGATATAGCCTCCTGGCTGGGAGTGTTACCGGCCCTTTTATATTACAGCCCCCCTAATTTATCACTCCAGCCTCCTGTAATAACTCTGTTTCTCCGTCTCCTTAGTCTGGGTGTCGGAGGTGATGCTGCAGCAGACTCAGGTGTCTACGGTCATCGACTACTACACCAAGTGGATGAAGGTGCCGGGACCTTTGGGGTGGGGATGGGGGGATCACGGACAAGGAACGATTCTTATCTGCTAACATTGTCTCCTGCAGACATGGCCGACGGTTGAGGATCTGGCGGCGGCGTCCTTGGAGGTAGGGGATGTCATTCTTGGTGTATCGGTGCACGGACTGACTGTGACTTGGTGCGATGCTCTGCAGGATCCCCCAGCTTTCCCAGGCTCCTGCAGGGCAGATCTACCCAGCGGAGCAGGATGCCTCATAGCTGGAGTTCAGGAAAGCTGGGTGACACCCAAGTGGGAGTTGAGGGCGACTTCTGTGGACTGGGGACTTTTGGCTGAAGGGGGATGGGCGCTTTAACTATTTGTGTGCCGCAGTAACGATTCTGACTGCCATGTCGCTGTGCTCCCCCAGGAGGTGAACGAGAAGTGGTCCGGGCTGGGGTATTACTCCCGGGGTCGGCGGCTTCAGGAAGGCGCCCAGAAGGTGGGTAGCAGTCGTCACCCTAATTTAACCCTTTATGTACCTGTGACTGGCTTGCTCCACGATAAATGACATTGAGGCTCCTCCCACCTACAGGTTGTGCGGGATTTGGGGGGTCAGATGCCTCGCACTGCAGAAGCCTTACAGAAACTGCTGCCGGGGGTGGGCAGATACACGGCCGGCGCGGTGGCTTCTATCTCCTACGGGCAGGTAAACGTGGCACAGGTTACCCCGGCACTATGGCCGCCATGAACGTGCAAGAAGACGCAGGCTGCTTTGTTTTCCATTAGGTTACGGGCGTCGTAGACGGAAACGTCATCCGAGTTCTCTGTCGGCTGCGACGCATCGGCGCTGACTGCACCTCGCCGCCCGTCGCTGATGCTCTCTGGTGAGTTCTGTGCAAACTTCTGCAACTTTTTAGTAAAGCCGATGTTTGACTTCATCTTTTTCAAGATCTCTGCTTGCTGTTAGTGAAAGGAAATATTATTTATATCCAAAGGCTGAAATTTCTGCTCACACAGCAGTTACAATGTATCAGTGTTGGTGGCGCTCTCGCACTCCAGGCTTCATGAATATACTGTAACGAACCCTCAGCTGTGTGAGCTGCACGGCGGCCGGACTAGATGAGATTTCTTTCTACTGCCAGCAAGCTCTGATAAAAGTCCCAGAACGTTCGTAGATTGCGGTTCAAGACGAAACCGTAACGGGAATCGCTGTTCTATCCTTTCAGGAATTTGGCGAATGATTTAGTCGATCCGGATCGACCGGGAGATTTTAACCAGGCGATGATGGAGCTCGGCGCGACGGTCTGCACGCCAAAGAGAGCGCTGTGTGGTGAATGCCCCCTGCAGAGCCTGTGCCGGGCGTACAAGAAGGTGAGGTGACAGCCAGCGCACTGAAGAGTGATGTCACTGAGTGATGACCTCATCCATTGCCCTCAGCGGCCCTGGTAAAGGGGCGCTCCGCTTCACCACACTTTTACATGGGACGATCTGTTGGGCGCAAATGTCTGACGGGCCGTCCCAGCGATTACACTGAAGGTTGTGCACTTGTGGGGAACAATGTGATCGGATCGCCGTTATATAGATACAACAAATCCAGTCGGCGCGCCGTTACCCTGCCGAATAACAAGAGTAACACAAGGGATTGTGCAACTATCCCGCAGTCACTGTTACAGGCAGCGCTGCCTGAACACTATAAGGGTAGGTTTATGTCACATATAGGGGATGTCGCCACGTGGTGTAAACACTGCGATCCTCCAGCAGTAAGTCGTAAGTAGTGAGCGGTTTATACCGGCCGTTGGGTGGACGGAACAAAAGAATCTAAATCATAAAACAAAATCCATGTTTAGTATCGCCGCGTCCGTAAGAGTCCGATCTATCAGAGTAACGCATTATTTACCCCGCAGGGTGAACGTCATAAAAAAAATTACGAACCCCAGAAATGCGCTCCGTTGGTCATCTTGTCTCCAAGAAAAAATGTAATAAAAAGAGAACAAAAAGTCGCACATTTTCCAGGATGGTGCGACGGCAAACTAGAGGGATGAGCCCCGGCGAGGGATGAGCCCCGGCGAGGGATGAGCCCCGGCGAGGGATGAGCCCCGGCGAGGGATGAGCCCGGCGAGGGATGAGCCCGGCGAGGGATGAGCCCGGCACAACTATGGGGACGGAAAAGGAAAAAAGGGATTGTGCGCAGAAGACGGCGGCAGAAAACAATAAAATACAAGCCGTACAGCAAAAACCAAAACTGCTCCCGTTTGTCTCCTGTGATCGAACCGCAGAGTAAAGATATCGGGTCGTTTGTGCAGCGGGGAAATAAGACGCGACTAACGATGGCGGAATGTCGTTTGTTTGTACTTGTTTCTCCAGCCGTTATATAGCACCACGGACTGACACGACTCGCCCCGCAAACAACAAGCCGCCCTCCAGCGAGGGGCACAGAGGAGTTACCATATTCATAAACGGAAAAAAAAGGTTTGGTCACTAAGGGGTTAAATAACTTGAAGATGAGCGGCGCGCCTATTAATCAGCGGCGCCCGCGGGGTCTGCGGGATTTAAGGTTACAGAAACAAATCAGTTCCCTTTTTAAGGTTCGTTGCACCGTGTGAGCGGTCCGCGCTTTACACAAGAACAAGCGTCGCTCAGTGAAGAGGCGGAGCCACAAGATCGTCCCCGCCCACCTGCCTGTGACCCCGATAAGTGACCGACTGCCTGTTTACACGGCTGATGCATGCAGACTGAACGACCAACAGGAAGTGAATGAATTCTCGTTCGTCGATCCGTAGGGGCAGCACTTACACCGGACGATAGCGTCCCGCCGGGTGCAGAAATCAGAACGATCTAGCGTCCCGCATAGAAGGGGCCCTCAGAAAACCCTTTCTGAAAGAAGGTTCTAGTAGAAAGTGTTTGATCTCCCTGCAGCGCCCCCAGAGGGGTAGTGAAGAATTACACATCTGCCATTGGTATAAATGTGCGCTTATGTTGGGTCCTCCAGAGCTCACAGGGTGATGGGGGGCATCCTGAACTGAAGACCCCCCAATAGGGTGGATGACGGGGGATGTGTAACCGGCGTTGTGTCTTGCAGGTGGAGCTCGAGTCTGCGTCCTCCATCAGGAACCTTGTGGACAGAAGAGCTGACGCTCCGATCGGCTCCGACATCGAGGATTGTGGTGAGTGCAGAGCAGTTAGCCGTTCGGCATCTGATGGAGCAACAGGCTTAACCCCTTCATGACGGCGCCAGTCTTATTTTTTTATCGTGACCTATTTCTGCGCGGCGGCCGGAGCGCTCGCTGTTCGTGGCCGCGAGTCGCAGTCTTCAGGGATACTATGTAATGGACCGAAAAACTACAACATTTCAAGTCCATATTTTTAAGGCAGCGCAGCGAAACTGACGGAACCGTCCCTTTATAAGGGGGGGGGGGGGGTGCTGTATTACTGAAAAATAAGGTATCTTTGGGGGAAAAACGTATTCTGGGCACCAGGATTTAATATTTTCAATCGCTATATATATATATTTTTTGTGGGACGTCCTGTAGTTTTTCTTGGTCTTATTTTTTTGGAGTAAATAAGAGTTTTTGATCACTTTTTATTACATTTTTTCCTTGGAGGCGGGCTGTTTGTTGCTGCCGCTCTTCCCCGTGCGCGGTAAATAATTTGTTACTTTTATGGATGCGGCAATTTATTTATTTTTTATTCTTAATCTGGAAAAATGTTTTTTTCTTTTAACCTTTTTTATTTTTTCTAATTATTACATTTTTTACCCCTTTTCACACCCGGTCCCCGCAGGGAACTTGAACTTGTGCTTTGATTGCTCATACAGTATAATGCAATGCCATGGTACTGCAGTATATCACATTCTGGGCATCGGCCATGGCAGCTCTGGGGACCTACAGACCATAACTGAATGGCACCTTGCAATCTCAGGACCCCCAGATGTCAACGGGGACATTTAAGCGGTTAACAGCCGTGATCGGCGGTCACACTGTCAGCCGTCAAGAAGTTAGAAAGCCGCCATCACTTAGTCTGAGAGGTTTGATGCCCCTATGGGAAAGCCTTATACTGGTGCGAAGTCCAGTCCTGTGCTGCATCGCGTGTATAACCCCCCCCCCCCGATAACTCTGCTGTATTACGCGCCCCACTTCTGTGACTGATACATTGTAACAGAGCTGTTTATCAGCAGCCACCGCCTCCTGTTCCCTCTGCATGCAGCCCAGTGACCGTTGGGACGGCAGCCTCGGAGTGGCCAACTACCCGCGCAAATCTGCAAAGAAGCCAGCAAGGGAGGAGCAGACCGTGACCTGCGTGTGGGAGAGGCCCGGCGAGCAGGGGGCCGCCGAATACCTACTGCTGCAGAGACCCCAGAAAGGTGATACACTGTGACATCACGCTATATACAATGCATCGCTCCCTCGCTGACCGCCGTATCCACTTACCACCCTGCGCAGGGCTGCTGGCTGGGATGTGGGAATTTCCCAGCATGCTCTTGGAGAAGGCATGCACCATGAAGGAACGGGAGGATATTCTGTGCGGCCGCCTCCAGGAAGTCAGCGGCTGTGAGGTATCGGTGAAGGATCTGCAGTTTGTAGGGGAGGTAAGACGTCCGTTAACCACGTAGATGCTGCAGCAAGTAAGTAGTGGGATGGAGACTCGGGGGGCTGCAGTACCCTAGTAGTTGCTCTGGGGCTCCTGAACCCCACTGCAGACCCCTACGACATCACACTGCAGAACGTGGACACCGTGGTCACGTGACGTCAGTACTCAGTGTCGCTGACTCGCCCGCCCCGCTTAGGCCGCACCCTAACCTAATGCCGTAGTAGCATAACGCCAAGTGTAATTTACACCTAGTAGGCTGCATGCGCTGGACGAGGCGGAGGTGATCACATGCTGCAGGGCAGCAAGGAAGTGACCTCACTAGTTAGCGGAAAACGCCCCTTTCTGATGACCTCACAGTCTTGCCTGCATGTCACTGAATGGCATCAGCACAGCGCAAACTGACTGCCTCCTCCAGAACCGACCTCGGGAAAGCCGGCCGTAGACTATAGATGTCGCTCCTAAGGTGCCCCATACAGCATTAATGCCCCCACACAGTAATGGCGCCCCCCAGGGGTGGGGGTGAAGTGACATGAAGATGGCGGTGATGTCAGTAATCGCTCCTTCCTCCTGACAGGTCATCCACATCTTCTCTCATATCAACCAGACCTACCTCGTCTACTTCCTGCACGGCATCGCCATGAAGGAGGCGGAGCGTTCAGCGCTGCGCTGGGTCACCAGGAGACAGTTTATGGAGTCCGCCATCCCTACTGCCATGAAAAAGGTAAACGCCCCAACATTCTGCTGCTTCCTGTTCTTCAGACATCTGCATTGTGGGGGGTCAGATAGCGCTGCCCACAGGCCGGATCTAGCCCGTCGGCCACGCTTAAAGTGGTTATCCAAGCAGGGCCTGCTGTAATGCACCAGGACTGGAGCAGAAGCTGTGGCTCCAACCACTGAGTAGTGGACGGTGCTTGTAACTGCAGGCACAGCTCTCATTAAAATTAGTAGGACCGCTTCTTGCAATTCCGAATGCCGGCCGCTACACAGTGTTTGGACATCGGCTTCCGCTCTGATCCAGGCGTATCTGGGTGGGCGCTGCCTCTACTCACCCCGTCTGTGGCCGCTGGGGTTAGCGGTCAGGGGTCACAGACTCAGCAGCAACCACCGCCATCGCCGGATCGGTGCTGCAGGTGGCGTACATGTAAAGCCTGTAAGGGATTACTATGTGAGTCACTACTACTACTGGGGCCAATATAGAGGATACTATTATTACTGGGGCCATTGTGGGCGTCACTGCTACTACTGGGGCCAATATAGGGGACACTGTTACTACTGGGGCCAATACAGGGGACACCCTTACTACTGGGGCCACTATCTGTGTCACTATTACTACTGGGGCCATTGTGGGCGTCACTGCTACTACTGGGGCCACTATCTGTGTCACTATTACTATTGGGGCCACTATCTGTGTCACTATTACTACTGGGGCCAATATAGAGGATACTATTATTACTGGGGCCATTGTGGGGGTAACTATTACTACTGGGGGAACTAACAGGGTCACTATTACTACTGGGGCCACTCTGGGTGTCCCTGGTTCTACTGGGTCCAGCGCTATGCCTGGTATGCAGTGAGGAGGCTGTAACGCTCCCCTGAGCCCCTGCCGCGGCCGCTTCAGACAGCTCATCGGTGGGGGCCCAGAGCAGCAGACCCCCCAGATCTGAGGATAGATCATTGGTCCTGGAAAGTCCCTTAGGGCTCCGGCACACTTGCGTTTTTCTTGCGCGGTTTCTTCACGCGATTGTCGATGGGACCTACTAATGTTAAACGCATCGCACAAAAATAGCGCAGCGCCGACCTGCGATGTGTTTTTAACATAAGAAATTCCCATTGACAATCCCGTAAAAAAACGCTGTGATATCGCAGCGTTAAAAAAAAAAACGCAAGTGGGTGTGAGCCCTTTAAGAGCTGATAACAGGGAACAGTAGATGAAACTCATCTGTCCTACAGTCAACCTCTTCCCAGCCTAAGGGCGAGCACCCACTGGCGTTTTTTTACCTGCGTTTTGCGTTTTGCGTTTTTCCTGCACAGGCATAGAGATAACATGTGTTCCTGTCCACTGGCGTTTTTTTTTTGCGTTGCGTTTGCGTTTTTAACATAGGAACTGTCAGTTGCATATGTGTCCTTATTTTTCTCCTAATGCACCCATGAATGTCAATGGAAATTAACGGAAAAGCCGCGAAAAACGCGCGGAAAAAACGCTGCGTTTTTTTCCCGCGGAGAACGCAAACGCCAGTGGGTGCTCGCCCTAAGGCCTGTGTCACACAGATTCCTCAATTCAAACCGGGTAGTGTGAGACCGGTCTAATAGCTGATAACAGGGAGCAATAGATTGTCGTCCCCTATCCTACAAGGAGTCTCTTCCCTGCCTAATGGCTGATAACAGGGAGCATTAGAGTTTAGTCAGCTTCTTCCTAGTTTCTAATTGCTGATAACGGGGAGTAATATAGACTATATTTTCCCTGCCCTACAGTCAGTCCAATAACAGCTGATAACAGGGAGTAATAGATTGTATTACCTTTCCTAGCCTAATGGCTGATAGCAGAGAGCACTAGCTGTAAGCACATGTCGCTCCCTGCATTCCTTTCCTCTGAGCCCGATGATCTCATTTCTGCCTTCCAGATTCTGCAGCTGTGTGACGGTCAGCGGATGCTCTGCGGAGGGGCGGAGCCGGTGAGTGATTGGACGCGCGCTGACCCCGCCCCTTCTGTGTTATCCGGCTTTTATGACGTCTGTTCTTTCTCTTTCAGCCTAGAAAGAGGAAAAAGGATAGAAGTGACGGGCAGCGAGACAGCAAGCAGAGGTCTATAGACAGCTTCTTCAGGAAGTGAGAGCGCCGCCGGACAGCAAGCAGAGGTCTATAGCCAGCTTCTTCAGGAAGTGAGCGCCGGTGGGCGGAGACGTTCTGCAGCTTCTTCGTCTACATCAACTTCTGGCCACTTCAAGATCTCTGCTTGCTGTTAGCACCTGGGAACATACAAAACTGCTGTTCAGACCAAGCCCTGCTGTCACAGCTGAAGGTTTGCTCCAGTTGTATCTGTGCGGCGCCGATCCCTCGGCTGCTACAATGTATCGGTTCTACCTCCAGCAGCGGGAGCGGCGCTCGTCTCCCCAGGCCAATCAGGGTGGACGAGGCCGACCACCGTGTGCACATCCTCCGCTTACACATGCTCATCCATTGGCTGATTGGGCGCGGCTTCACAACGGGGAAAGCGAGCGTTCTGCGGTTGTTGGCTCGTTCACACGGCCGGATGCATCAGAACACGTGTCGCTGCGCATCGGGCGCCGCTCTGCACGGAACGCTGCCGCCGAGTGCTCTAGCACCCTGGATGGGCCTGGAGGGACCTTCACACAGGATGGAAGCGCGTCGCAGGACGCAGCCAAATCCGCAGCGTTCCACACCAAAGTCTGCCGCTCTGACTGCCGATTTTGATACAGAATTGCTGGCAGGCCTTCAGCCATTTTCAACTTTGCATCAGCAGCCGGCGGCTCCTGGTTCAGCGCTTACTGCGGCGTCGGGTGTTCTATTCTGTTCCATGTGAAAGGTCCCTTTAGTAATGGCTAACGGCCCCCAGAGGAGGGTGTAGACCAGATACAATTGTAACAAACCCTCAGCTGTGAACAGGGAATTCAGCCTCTGGATGTTAACAAAGATATTTCTGTTTGCTGACAGCAAGCAGAGATCTTGTAAATGGTGATGGACTGAATCGTGACGTTGCAGATGAATGATGGACGCTTCTGTAGACGACAGCCGCCCCTTTTATGGGACCGCTAAGGCTGAGGGGGCTGTGTGAGCCCCCCTATCAACAATACTCTGACAACGGGGCGGTGACTGAGGTGGTCCTCGCTGTCGGCTGCAGATCCTCCGCTGACCGTCACTATCACAGCTTTGTATTTAACCCTTTGTAACCCACAGAGCGCCAAAGATTTTTATACTTTTTCTATGTAATAAAGTATTTTCGTTACATTGTGTCGCCGGACGTCCATTGGGATGAGGTCCCTTTAAGTAACACAAACGCCCGGCGCCATTTATAGAATAACGTTTATTAGATGATCACAGAAGCGCAGCGTTGGAGGGAGAGTCCCCTGGGACTTGTAGTTCTTCAGTGTCAGCTGCTCTGGATTAACCAATCAGAGCATTAGCTTGCTGGAGGCGGGGTATTCAAGCTCTGCTACCAGGAAAAACTGCTCTGTCAGCGTGAAGGAGGATATGGAAGCCTGCAGCAGGGACAGAGCAGGGCGAGGGTCCTGAACGCCGTCTGCTAGGTGAGTGATATAGGACGTCCCCCTGACAATAAGACACTCCCTCTTTTGGCGCAAAAATTAATATAAGCCAATGTCTTATTTTTGGCAGACCCGCTGTTACTGCGTCACCGCCTCTTCATGCACCTTCTGGCTCAAGTCATCCATCATATCCTGCATGGAGTGCCACAGAGCGCGAATATTCCCCTCGCCGAACCCCTGTGCCCCCCTGCGCTCGATCAGCTCCAGATAGAACGAGTCTTTGGAGAACAGGGGCTCCGCAAAGACCTGCAGGAGGATCTTCTGTCCCTCGTCCTTCTGGGCTTGGAATTTGGTGCAAGAGTCCAGCAAGATCCCGAAGTGTAAGAGCTGCTGCGGCGTGAACCCGGCGCGGAGGATCTGCGCCTCCTTCTGGGGGTCATTATAATACGATGTGGGCTGACTAGCAAAGAGAACCCCACTATTGGCGAGGTCCCTCGCAGCTCGGAAGATGTCCGGCGTCAAGAGGCCAACATGCTGGATCCCACCTTCTTTATGGTGGAGGAGGAACTGGTCGATCTGGTTCTGCCCTCGCTGGGGTAGCGATTCTGCCATCACAATCTTGCCCACCTCTGCCCGCCCCGGGCACTCTACGGAGGTCAAGCGCAGCCCTATCTGGGGGCCACTGATTTCAACTCCCTGATTTGGGTCCTCTTCTTCTCGGAGAGGGAAGTGCTTGAACCCTAGACACCGACTGTACCACTCCATTACCCGTGGCGTGGTGCCCCGCGGACAGGCGTAAGTTACGTGATCTATGTGCGTGACAGTCGCCGGAGAACCGTCATTTTCTTTGTTCTCGATGGGCTGGAAGCCTGGAAGGAAGGCGGCCATATAGCGGGAGCGGTCTAGAAGCGTGTGTCTCACATTCCCTAGTATGGACTTGACCACGCAGTAGGACACGGGGCCGGCATCGCTGTGAAGCTGGCTGGGTGGCACTAACAAGTGGCAGCCATTCTTGACCAGTTGCTGGCATAATCCTGGCACGTCTTCTACCTCGTAGCTGATGTTGCAGGCTGTGTTGGGGGACGGCAGGGGATCCGGAGCGTCATAGAGCAGCGCCGAGCTCTTGGAAGAGTCATTAACCACGAACACAACTTTTTCATTTCTTAATGCCACCTGACAAGGGGCGACGCCGTCCAAACCGCGAGCGGCAAACACTCTGAATCTGTACTTGGCCACCAGGTCGGTGATGATCTTCTGGGGGTTGGAGACCTGGAGAGTGATGTGACTGAGGCGGGTCAACGGGGAGCTCATGGCGCAGGACTGCGGCTGAAACACAAAGACGACAGATCAGTAGTTGTCTCTGCACAGACGCCATCATTCTAGGACTATAGTGAGGATTAGAGCTGCTGACCTTCTCTGTCCCAACAGCAGCACCATGATTGGGGATTCTGATGGCCCTTATTCTTTGACAAAAAGGCTCAATGAGGACATGAGAGCAGCGTGTGCTCCGCAGCACCCAGCAGAGGCCTAGCAGACATAAGAGGGGACATGAGAGCAGTGTGTACACCGCAGCACCCAGCAGAGGCCTAGCAGACATAAGAGAGGACATGAGAGCAGCGTGTGCTCCGCAGCACCCAGCAGAGGCCTAGCAGACATAAGAGAGGACATGAGAGCAGCGTGTGCTCCGCAGCACCCAGCAGAGGCCTAGTAGACATAAGAGAGGAAATGAGAGCAGCATGTGCTCCGCAGCACCCAGCAGAGGCCTAGCAGACATAAGAGAGGACATGAGAGCAGCGTGTGCTCCACAGCACCTAGCCGACATAAGAGAGGACATGAGAGCAGCATGTGCTCTGCAGCACCCAGCAGAGGCCTAGCAAACATAAGAGAGGACACAAGAGCAGTGTGTGCTCCGCAGCACCCAGCAGAGGCCTGGCAGACATAAGAGGGGACATGAGAGCAGTGTGTACACTGCAGCACCCAGGAGAGGCCTAGCAGACATAAGAAAGGACATGAGAGCAGTGTGTGCTCTGCAGCACCCAGCAGAGGCCTGGCAGACATAAGAGGGGACATGAGAGCAGCGTGTACACCGCAGCACCCAGGAGAGGCCTAGCAGACATAAGAAAGGACATGAGAGCAGCATGTGCTCCGCAGCACCCAGCAGAGGCCTGGCAGACATAAGAGGGGACACGAGAGAAGAGAGTGCACCGCAGCACCCAGCAGAGGCCTAGCAGACATAAGAGAGGACATGAGAGCAGCGTTTGCTCCGCAGCACCCAGCAGAGTCCTAGCAGACATAAGAGAGGGCATGAGAGCAGCATAAGTAATTTCTCGCTCAGCGCCGCATCTACTTGGGACAATTATCACCGCAATTTGCTGTTTCCAGTGATATTCGCCCCGTGTACACGTACCTTAAGCTGCCCCCAACATGTGACCATGTGAGAGGCTGTTGATCAGCACCCAGCAGAGGCCTAGCAGACATAAGAGAGGACATGAGAGCAGCTGCGCGCAACCGCCCTCGTACTTCTACACCATCACATCGGTAAGTTAAGCCACCTGCTGGGTTCCTCTATTAGGACTACATGACTATTATAGGACCATGAAGACCATGACTAGACGAGACGTCTCGGCTTTTATTATAAGGCGTTCACCACCAGCGTGACCCTGGGGAGGATGACACTGCATGCTGCACTACTTCATCCGCATGCCAGAAGCCAAACAGACTCCGTTCTAGTCATTGGGTTTCGTCCAACGCTGTCTGGGTCCGTTTATATAAGGTGACCAGACGTCTCGATTTAGATGGGACAGTCCCGCTTGCCCCAGGGTCCCAAGAGAGACAACCATTGATCCTCCTTTGGGGATGCTGGGTCACCATGAAGATGATTACCAGCCGGAGTGCTGCAACTCCCCGGCTGGTACTCACTCAGCGGTGCTGTGACGGGTGCACGTGCTGACGGCAGTGTGTGCCCCTGGGATCCTCCTCCCCAGATCTCTCTTCCTTGGTTCCGCAAAAGGAGGCGTCTGTGCGCACACACTTCCACCCGCAGGAATGCCAAGCAAAGGAGCAGCCGTGCTCTGAAGACCAGGAGAAGGGTGAGTAGATCGTTTTGAGGGATCACTATTACTACTGAGGGCCACTGTGGGGGTTACTATTAATACTGGGGCCACTGTGGGGGTCACTATTACTACTGGGGCCACAGTGGGCGTCACTATTACTACTGAGGCCACTCTGCACGTGGCAGCGTACCTCAAGCTGACTTTAGGGCGTGCTCACATGTGGCGAAATGTCCACCGCAGAAATTTCCGCATCCAAAAAAACTGTCAAAATCCGTAGCCGATTCCATACTATGTGGGCGCTCCCCCTCACCTCCTTTGAAGTCTTCCTGGCGTCAGCGCTTCCCAGTGACCTGGTCAGGTGAGGCCACTACAGGCCGCTGGCACCAGCGCTCCCTGCCTTTATTGTACCGGTCCTGTACTTTTTATAATGACAGATGTAAAATCAGACCTTGTGATAAGCCCCGCCTCTGACTACACCCATCTGCTCCGCCTCTGACTACACCCATCTGCTCCGCCTCTGACTACACCCATCTGCTCCGCCTCTGACTACACCCATCTGCTCCGCCTCTGACCACACCCATCTGTCCTGCTTTGACCCTGGGATAATCCGGTCACCTTAGTTCAGGTTTCTCTGTTGCTCAGTTCCGAGGACAATGATGAACGGACATCAATGACGGCATTGTGAACCCGACCGCAGGCCGCCCGCGATTAGGAGCGAGTTGGACAATGGTGGGAAACCATGAAGGTCCTCAGCGATGACACCCGTGCCTGCGGCGGCGATACAACAGCCGGGGATCTAATAGTACTGATTATTATTTTACACCGTTTCCACCATTGCGCACATTTTCCTTGACCGCAGACGACCCGCTGTAGTCTGATATAATTTAATTAGAACTGTCGGATCCGGTTTTCTCTCCCGCATAGACATACAGCAGAGTTATAAACCCCGGCCCTACCGGCAGTCCTATGTACCCCCAGCCCTACCGGCAGTCCTATGTAACCCCAGCCCTACCGGCAGTCCTATGTAACCCCAGCGCTGCGCCCTCTTTTGTACCTTTGTATAACAATCCGGTATTTTCGTTGGAAGACGTGACGACGTAGATATAATACCGAGTTGGGTTAAGTGACAAACTCCACTCTGCTACCCCAGAGTCCCGCCCTGCCCCTCTGAGCAGCAGTCCTCACCTCACTGCAGGCACATGGATTCTTCATTCATCCTTCAGTCCTCCCAGCACTCTTCAAGGTGGACCGTACCATCTCACTAACAGGAAGGGGGGAGATCCCTGGCAGCATGAGCTGTAATAATGTTGTCATTACTGCGGATGTCGGATGGATCGCAGGCGGCACGCGAGGACACAACGGGCGGCACGCGGGGACACAACGGGCGGCACGCGAGGACACAACGGGCGGCACACGCTTATCAGTTTCTGGAAATTAAACTAAATTCTTGTACAAAGAAAAGTTCTCCAACTTTCTGACTCAATTCTTCACCATTTTCATGATCTCTGCTTGCTGTCAATGAATGGGAACATAAATAGTTCAGATTCAGAAGCTAAAACGCATGCTGTCTCCATCCTGATTGCAGCGCTGAGCTCTTGCTACATTGTATCAGTTTTCCAGCCTGTTGATGTAACGTTGTAACTTTCCGTTGTTCCCTGTAGATACAGAAGCTTCTCTCTGGTTTTGCGCCATTCTTCTTCTGTCAAAGTGCAGACGCAGTGAGGCGTTACGTGGCGTCCTGCCGTTAGGGCTCCTTTAATTCAGCGGTATTGTTTTCCGTTTCGCTGCTCGTTGACTTCAGTGGGATTTTCCGCGCTTCTGTTTTCTTCCATCTGTTTTCCGTTTTTTTTCCAATAAAAGAACAGAAAGCGAACGGAGGAGATCGGTCCGCGTGTTCCGGATTGTTCCAGATGGCGGAGCGGAAAGGTTCCTGATTGGTTCCGCTTTTGTTGCTTGTTTAACGGATCTGATTTTAAATGAGCGCAGAAACCAAAACGTATCCCTAACATTTATTATTGGGGGTCCGCGGGGTCTGCGCCTGGCCGTCCACTGATTGTAATGCATCGTGTAAGCCCCTCCCATTAACCCCTTAGGGCGCTGTTATCCAACGAGTCCCAATCAGCACGTTGGCCGGCGTCACACGGGCGTATTCGCACGCAATTCGCGGATAACAGAACCTCATGATTTCAGTTCACATGTGGAATTTTTCTGCACATTTCGGTTGGGCAAAATAAAAGTGGCGCGCTGTATTTTCTCGTGCATTTGCGCCCCAGAAGTCCCCCTAGAAGTTAATGGGGATGCGCAAATGAATACAATTTCAATCGGCGCATATCTTCTGCCACATGCGCTGAAAAATGACAGTAAATTATACTGCAAAAACCAGTTCCTCCCGTAAACGCGCTGCGCTCTGCGGTGACAGATGCACATTCACCCGTGTGATGATGGCCCTATATCAGACCACCCTGCAGCCGCCAGAGCGTCCATAGGATCCCACCACAAGCATGGGCGTAACTATAGGGGGCGCTGAGGGCGCAGCGGGCCCATAAAGTGTCTCTTTCCCATATTGCGAAGCCATACTATGAATGAAGCTTTGTCATTGGGGCGGCAGCTTCAGGTTACACCTCTGATCACAAACAGGAAGTTCAGTGTGTGCTCCGAATAATCTTCCCATCATCACCATTGCGTCTGTTCCTGGCAGGACTTTGTAAGCCTGCAGCAATACTTCAGGACGGGCGCCGCGCCATCTCAGCCAGTTTGTTAAGATGGCCGAGATGTGGAGAATTGGGGAAAGCCAACGCCCACAATACTGCGCATTTATCTGCGTCCAATTAGAAGGAGGCGCCAAACGGTAAAACGTGAAAACAATCTGGGTGTATTCAGATGCTGCAGGACTGCGGTAAACCCGACCGATGCGCAGGCTATGGCTGCTCCAAAACGGGCGTCTGGTAAAACACGCGGTTTAAAACGTTTTTGAATGGCGTTTTCAGACACATTCGATGGCGCCTTTTGCTGCACCGCATTATTACACTGGGTTATAAAGGGCGTTAAAAAAGCGCTGAAACGCACTAAAAGAGAGCGACAATATTAGAAGATCGCAGCATTTCCACCGCCACGTTTGGCGCTCCTCCGGGCGCCGCGCTGACATCAGTAGAGATGTACTACAGTGTTTGAAGTGCAGCACTAATCGCTGTAAGCCGCAGCGCGAGGGACCCTTCAGGACGGAAATAGTCTGCGCCAACACGATCGTATCCTTATGGGGCACGAACTCCGCACCCGGGCAGATCGCGGGTCTTTAAATCAAAATCGTAAGATTACATCTCCCAAAACAACGCAAAACATTCCGCTGTTAAAAACTGCGCCCCGTATATACCATCACTATACCACCCCTGTATATACTGCACTGGTATATACCATCCTCTTCCGTACCATCACTATACCCCCTCTGTATATACTGTACTGGTATATACCATCCTCTTCTGTACCATCACTATACCACCCCTGTATATACTGTACTGGTATATACCATCCTCTTCTGTACCATCACTATACCCCCCCTGTATATACTGTACTGGTATATACCATCCTCTTCTGTACCATCACTATACCATCCCTGTATATACTGTACTGGTATATACCATCCTCTTCTGTACCATCACTATACCACCCCTGTATATACTGTACTGGTATATACCATCCTCTTCTGTACCATCACTATACCAACCCTGTATATGCCATCCTCTTCTGTACCATCACTATACCACCCCTGTATATACTGTACTGGTATATACCATCCTCTTCTGTACCATCACTATACCATCCCTGTATATACTGTACTGATATATACCATCCTCTTCTGTACCATCACTATACCATCCCTGTATATACTGTACTGATATATACCATCCTCTTCTGTACCATCACTATACCATCCCTGTATATACTGTACTGATATATACCATCCTCTTCTGTACCATCACTATACCACCCCTGTATATACTGTACTGGTATATACCATCCTCCTCTGTACCATCACTATACCAACCCTGTATATACTGTACTGGTATATACCATCCTCTTCTGTACCATCACTATACCACCCCTGTATATACTGTACTGGTATATACCATCCTCTTCTGTACCATCACTATACCATCCCTGTATATACTGTACTGATATATACCATCCTCTTCTGTACCATCACTATACCATCCCTGTATATACTGTACTGATATATACCATCCTCTTCTGTACCATCACTATACCATCCCTGTATATACTGTACTGATATATACCATCCTCTTCTGTACCATCACTATACCATCCCTGTATATACTGTACTGATATATACCATCCTCCTCTGTACCATCACTATACCAACCCTGTATATACTGTACTGGTATATACCATCCTCTTCTGTACCATCACTATACCACCTCTGTATATACTGTACTGGTATATACCATCCTCTTCTGTACCATCACTATACCACCCCTGTATATACTGTACTGGTATATACCATCCTCTTCTGTACCATCACTATACCACCCCTGTATATACTGTACTGGTATATACCCTCCTCTTCTGTACCATCACTATACCACCCCTGTATATACTGTACTGGTATATACCATCCTCTTCTGTACTAGCACTATACCACCCCTGTATATACTGTACTGGTATATACCCTCCTCTTCTGTACCATCACTATACCACCCCTGTATATACTGTACTGGTATATACCATCCTCTTCTGTACTAGCAATATACCATCCCTGTATATACTGTACTGGTATATACCATCCTCTTCTGTACCATCACTATACCACCCCTGTATATACTGTACTGGTTTATACCATCCTCTTCTGTACCATCACTATACCACCCCTGTATATACTGTACTTATATATGGTATCCTCTTCTGTACCATCACTATACCACCCCTGTATATACTGTACTGGTATATACCATCCTCTTCTGTGCCATCACTATACCACCTCTGTATATACTGTACTGGTTTATACCATCTTCTTCTGTACCATCACTATACCACCCCTGTATATACTGTACTGGTATATACCATCCTCTTCTGTACTAGCACTATACCACCCCTGTATATACTGTACTGGTATATACCATCCTCTTCTGTACCATCACTATACTACCCCTGTATATACTGTACTTGTATATGGTATTCTCTTCTGTACCATCACTATACCACCCCTGTATATACTGTACTGGTATATACCATCCTCTTCTGTACCATCACTATACCCCCCTGTATATACTGTACTGGTATATACCATCCTCTTCTGTACCATCACTATACCACCCCTGTATATACTGTACTGGTATATACCATCCTCTTCTGTGCCATCACTATACCCCCTCTGTATATACTGTACTGGTATATACCATCTTCTTCTGTACCATCACTATACCCCCTCTGTATATACTGTACTGGTATATACCATCCTCTTCTGTACCATCACTATACTACCGCTGTATATACTGTACTGGTATATACCATCCTCTTCTGTACCATCACTATACCACCCCTGTATATACTGTACTGGTTTATACCATCCTCTTCTGTACCATCACTATACCACCCCTGTATATACTGTACTTGTATATGGTATCCTCTTCTGTACTAGCACTATACCACCCCTGTATATACTGTACTGGTATATATCATCCTCTTCTGTACCATCACTATACCACCCCTGTATATACTGTACTGGTATATACCATCCTCTTCTGTACTAGCACTATACCATCCCTGTATATACTGTACTGGTATATACCATCCTCTTCTGTACCATCACTATACTACCCCTGTATATACTGTACTTGTATATGGTATTCTCTTCTGTACCATCACTATACCACCCCTGTATATACTGTACTGGTATATACCATCCTCTTCTGTACCATCACTATACTACCACTGTATATACTGTACTGGTATATACCATCCTCTTCTGTGCCATCACTATACCCCCTCTGTATATACTGTACTGGTATATACCATCCTCTTCTGTACCATCACTATACCCCCTCTGTATATACTGTACTGGTAAATACCATCCTCTTCTGTACTAGCACTATACCACCCCTGTATATACTGTACTGGTATATACCATCCTCTTCTGTACCATCACTATACCATCCCTGTATATACTGTACTGGTATATACCATCCTCTTCTGTACCATCACTATACCACCCCTGTATATACTGTACTTGTATATGGTATTCTCTTCTGTACCATCACTATACCATCCCTGTATATACTGTACTGGTATATACCATCCTCTTCTGTACCATCACTATACTACCCCTGTATATACTGTACTTGTATATGGTATTCTCTTCTGTACCATCACTATACCACCCCTGTATATACTGTACTGGTATATACCATCCTCTTCTGTACCATCACTATACTACCACTGTATATACTGTACTGGTATATACCATCCTCTTCTGTGCCATCACTATACCCCCTCTGTATATACTGTACTGGTATATACCATCCTCTTCTGTACCATCACTATACCCCCTCTGTATATACTGTACTGGTAAATACCATCCTCTTCTGTACTAGCACTATACCCCCTCTGTATATACTGTACTGGTATATACCATCCTCTTCTGTACCATCACTATACCCCCTCTGTATATACTGTACTGGTATATACCATCCTCTTCTGTACCATCACTATACCACCCCTGTATATACTGTACTGGTATATACCATCCTCTTCTGTACCATCACTATACCACCTCTGTATATACTGTACTGGTATATACCATCCTCTTCTGTACCATCACTATACCACCCCTGTATATACTGTACTGGTATATACCATCCTCTTCTGTACCATCACTATACTACCACTGTATATACTGTACTGGTATATACCATCCTCTTCTGTGCCATCACTATACCCCCTCTGTATATACTGTACTGGTATATACCATCCTCTTCTGTACCATCACTATACCCCCTCTGTATATACTGTACTGGTAAATACCATCCTCTTCTGTACCATCACTATACCACCTCTGTATATACTGTACTGGTTTATACCATCCTCTTCTGTACCATCACTATACCACCTCTGTATATACTGTACTGGTATATACCATCCTCTTCTGTACCATCACTATACCACCCCTGTATATACTGTACTGGTTTATACCATCCTCTTCTGTACCATCACTATACCACCCCTGTATATACTGTACTTGTATATGGTATTCTCTTCTGTACCATCACTATACCACCTCTGTATATACTGTACTGGTATATACCATCCTCTTCTGTACCATCACTATACCACCCCTGTATATACTGTACTGGTATATACCATCCTCTTCTGTACCATCACTATACCACCCCTGTATATACTGTACTGGTATATACCATCCTCTTCTGTACCATCACTATACCACCCCTGTATATACTGTACTGGTATATACCATCCTCTTCTGTACCATCACTATACCACCCCTGTATATACTGTACTGGTATATACCCTCCTCTTCTGCACCATCACTATACCCCCTCTGTATATACTGTACTAGTTTATACCATCCTCTTCTGTACCATCACTATACCACCCCTGTATATACTGTACTGGTATATACCATCCTCTTCTGTACCATCACTATACCCCCTCTGTATATACTGTACTGGTATATACCATCCTCTTCTGTACCATCACTATACCCCCTCTGTATATACTGTACTGGTAAATACCATCCTCTTCTGTACCATCACTATACCACCTCTGTATATACTGTACTGGTTTATACCATCCTCTTCTGTACCATCACTATACCACCTCTGTATATACTGTACTGGTATATACCATCCTCTTCTGTACCATCACTATACCACCCCTGTATATACTGTACTGGTATATACCATCCTCTTCTGTACCATCACTATACCCCCTCTGTATATACTGTACTGGTTTATACCATCCTCTTCTGTACCATCACTATACCACCCCTGTATATACTGTACTTGTATATGGTATTCTCTTCTGTACCATCACTATACCACCTCTGTATATACTGTACTGGTATATACCATCCTCTTCTGTACCATCACTATACCACCCCTGTATATACTGTACTGGTATATACCATCCTCTTCTGTACCATCACTATACCACCCCTGTATATACTGTACTGGTATATACCATCCTCTTCTGTACCATCACTATACCACCCCTGTATATACTGTACTGGTATATACCATCCTCTTCTGTACCATCACTATACCACCCCTGTATATACTGTACTGGTATATACCCTCCTCTTCTGCACCATCACTATACCCCCTCTGTATATACTGTACTAGTTTATACCATCCTCTTCTGTACCATCACTATACCACCCCTGTATATACTGTACTTGTATATGGTATCCTCTTCTGTACCATCACTATACCACCCCTGTATATACTGTACTGGTATATACCATCCTCTTCTGTACCATCACTATACCCCCTCGGTACAGAAGAGGATGGTATAAACCAGTACAGTATATACAATCACTATACCACCCCTGTATATACTGTACTTGTATATGGTATCCTCTTCTGTACCATCACTATACCACCCCTGTATATACTGTACTGGTAAATACCATCCTCTTCTGTACCATCACTATACCACCTCTGTATATACTGTACTGGTTTATACCATCCTCTTCTGTACCATCACTATACCACCTCTGTATATACTGTACTGGTATATACCATCCTCTTCTGTACCATCACTATACCACCCCTGTATATACTGTACTGGTATATACCATCCTCTTCTGTACCATCACTATACCCCCTCTGTATATACTGTACTGGTTTATACCATCCTCTTCTGTACCATCACTATACCACCCCTGTATATACTGTACTTGTATATGGTATTCTCTTCTGTACCATCACTATACCACCTCTGTATATACTGTACTGGTATATACCATCCTCTTCTGTACCATCACTATACCACCCCTGTATATACTGTACTGGTATATACCATCCTCTTCTGTACCATCACTATACCACCCCTGTATATACTGTACTGGTATATACCATCCTCTTCTGTACCATCACTATACCACCCCTGTATATACTGTACTGGTATATACCATCCTCTTCTGTACCATCACTATACCACCCCTGTATATACTGTACTGGTATATACCCTCCTCTTCTGCACCATCACTATACCCCCTCTGTATATACTGTACTAGTTTATACCATCCTCTTCTGTACCATCACTATACCACCCCTGTATATACTGTACTTGTATATGGTATCCTCTTCTGTACCATCACTATACCACCCCTGTATATACTGTACTGGTATATACCATCCTCTTCTGTACCATCACTATACCACCCCTGTATATACTGTACTGGTATATACCATCCTCTTCTGTACCATCACTATACCACCCCTGTATATACTGTACTGGTATATACCATCCTCTTCTGTACCATCACTATACCACCCCTGTATATACTGTACTGGTATATACCCTCCTCTTCTGCACCATCACTATACCCCCTCTGTATATACTGTACTAGTTTATACCATCCTCTTCTGTACCATCACTATACCACCCCTGTATATACTGTACTGGTTTATACCATCCTCTTCTGTACCATCACTATACCACCCCTGTATATACTGTACTGATATATACCATCCTCTTCTGTACCATCACTATACCATCCCTGTATATACTGTACTGGTTTATACCATCCTCTTCTGTACCATCACTATACCACCCCTGTATATACTGTACTGGTATATACCATCCTCTTCTGTACCATCACTATACCATCCCTGTATATACTGTACTGGTATATACCATCCTCTTCTGTACCATCACTATACCACCCCTGTATATACTGTACTGGTATATACCATCCTCTTCTGTACCATCACTATACCATCCCTGTATATACTGTACTGGTATATACCATCCTCTTCTGTACCATCACTATACCACCCCTGTATATACTGTACTGGTATATACCATCCTCTTCTGTACCATCACTATACCACCCCTGTATATACTGTACTGGTATATACCATCCGTGTATCATTTGGCATAGAATAGTATTAGGTAGTGAGAAGTGCAGTAGAGCCCAGAGTGTATAATGTGTAGGATATTGTATTATTGTATAGGCTGTAATGTATTGCAGTGTATTGCAGTGTATTGCAGTGTAGCATGTCCTGCTGACATCACCGCCTTCTATACTTTGTTTCTGGCCACTGACATTACAATATGGCGCCGTAGTTACAACATTCCCCAAATAACAGAAGATGACCATTAGTACAAGTCCAGCAGTTAGTGTAGGTGCAGCTTCCAGCGTGACCCCCGCTGCAGCCCCTGTGGTGGGGGATGGGGCCCGGGCCGGCCCCCAGGGATAAAGGGCCAGAGTCCTGGACAGATTGCGCCACAAACTGCTGCAAAAGCCCCTTGGAGGGACGCGGTGCGGAGCAGATCAGACTGTGAGTACGGGGACGGGCGGATTATTACCTGAGTGTAGGAATTATCCCGCTGGACGCATTTTTTACTCTTTTTTTGCTACATAAATCAATAAAAAATGCTGCAAAATGAAAACAAAATAAAATGTTTAGCTGAATCTGGGAGGGGAGACAGGAATGGACGCCGGGAATTACAGGTGACCGCAGATCTGGGAACGCAGCAATGTTCCTGTAAGCGGTTATTAGTGAATGACCCCCAACATGACGCTCCGAGACATCTGGAAGACCCCCAGCACAAAACTCCTGCTACCTGAGTGTTTGCCTAACCGATCACACATTGCCCCTGAGATATGGGATAGAGCCATGGCTGTTTGGTATGTGTGGGAGCAGTGAGGCCGCCGCAGACCGGCCAGCTGGACCCGCAGGCTTCAGGGTTTGCTGATAAGTTGTTTATTACACATACATGCCTCCGGGTCCGTTAAAGGGAAAGGACCTCTTGTACAACCCATTTTTTTATGTTAAACATATCTTGAACTTTTGGTGATTTTTTTTTTAATCTTGATATCACAATCTAAAAAAAAAACCTTAAACTCCTGCAGTTCTCACACTGACCACTAAGCCTAATAATAGTCCGGCACAGCTCACCTCCTCCACTCCCTGCACACTGACCACTAAGCCTCATAATAGTCTGACACTTCCTATTCTGTAATGAAACCCTATCAGCTGTCATCTTATTATCATCACAGACAGGATTACACTGAGAGGAGACACCTATATATAGAAAACACAGGAGCCACCATTCACAATAGTCACAGCTCACCTCCCCCCTCCCTGTACAGGCAGGATTACACTGAGAGGAGACACCTATATATAGATAACACAGCACCATCATTCACAATAGTCACAGCTCACCTCCTCCCCTCCCTGTACACACAGGATTACACTGAGAGGAGACACCTATATATAGATAACACAGGAGGCACCATTCACAATAGTCACAGCTCCCCTCCTCCCCTCCCTGTACAGACAAGATTACACTGAGAGGTGACACCTATATATAGATAACACAGGATCCATCATTCGCAATAGTCACAGCTCACCTCCTCCCCTCCATGTACAGACAGGATTACACTGAGAGGAGACACCTATATATAGATAACACAGGACCACCATTCACAATAGTCACAGCTCACCTCCCTGCACAGACAGGATTACACTGAGAGGAAACACCTATATATAGATAACACAGGAGGCACCATTCACAATAGTCACAGCTCACCTCCTCCCCTCCCTGTACAGGCAGGATTACACTGAGAGGTGATACGAATATATAGATAACACAGGATCCACCATTCACAATAGTCACAGCTCACCTCCTCCCCTCTCTGTACAGACAAGATTACACTGAGAGGTGACACCTATATATAGATAACACAGGATCCACCATTCGCAATAGTCACAGCTCACCTCCTCCCCTCCATGTACAGACAGGATTACACTGAGAGGAGACACCTATATATAGATAACACAGGAGGCACCATTAACAATAGTCACAGCTCACCTCCTCGCCTCCCTGTACAGACAGGATTACACTGAGAGGTGATACCAATATATAGATAACACAGAATCCACCATTCACAATAGTCACAGCTCACCTCCTCCCCTCCATGTACAGACAGGATTACACTGAGAGGAGACATCTATATATAGATAACACAGGAGGCACCATTCACAATAGTCACAGCTCACCTCCTCCCCTCCCTGTACAGACAAGATTACACTGAGAGGTGACACCTATATATAGATAACACAGGATCCACCATTCACAATAGTCACAGCTCACCTCCTCCCCTCCCTGTACAGACAGGATTACACTGAGAAGAGACACCTATATATAGATAACACAGCACCACCATTCACAATAGTCACAGCTCACCTCCCCCCCTCCCTGTACAGACAGCATTACAATGAGAAGTGACACCTATATATAGATAACACAGGAGCCACCATTCACAATAGTCACAGCTCCCCTCCCCCCTCCCTGTACAGACAGGATTACACTGAGAGGAGACACCTATATATAGATAACACAGGAGCCACCATTCAAAATAGACACAGCTCACCTCCTCCTCTCCCTGTACAGACAGGATAACACTGAGAGGAGACACCTATATATAGATAACACAATAGGCACCATTCACAATAGTCACAGCTCACCTCCTTTCCTCCCTGTACAGACAGGATTACACTGAGAGGTGATACCAATATATAGATAACACAGGATCCACCATTCACAATAGTCACAGCTCACCTCCTCCCATCCCTGCACAGACAGGATTACACTGAGAGGAGACACCAATATATAGATAACACAGGAGCCACCATTCACAATAATCACAGTTCCCCTCCTCCCCTCCCTGTACAGACAGGATTACACTGAGAGGAGACACCTATATATAGATAACACAGGACCCACCATACACAATAATCACAGCTCACCTCCTTCCCTCCCTGTACAGACAGAATTACACTGAGAGGTGATACCAATATATAGATAACACAGGACCACCATTCACAATAGTCACAGCTCACCTCCTCCCCTCCCTGCACAGACAGGATTACACTGAGAGGAGACACCAATATATAGATAACACAGGAGGCACCATTCACAATAGTCACAGCTCCCCTCCTCCCCTCCCTGTACAGGCAGGATTACACTGAGAGGAGACACCTATATATAGATAACACGGGATCGACCATTCACAATAGTCACAGCTCACCTCCTCCCCTCCAAGTACAGACAGGATTACACTGAGAGGAGACACCTATATATAGATAACACAGGAGCCACCATTCACAATAGTCACAGCTCACCTCCTCACCTCCCTGTACAGACAAGATTACACTGAGAGGTGACACCTATATATGGATAACACAGGATCCACCATTCACAATAGTCACAGCTCACCTCCTCCCCTCCCTGCACAGACAGGATTACACTGAGAGGAGACACCAATATATAGATAACACAAGAGGCACCATTCACAATAGTCACAGCTCCCCTCCTCCCCTCCCTGTACAGGCAGGATTACACTGAGAGGAGACACCTATATATAGATAACACGGGATCGACCATTCACAATAGTCACAGCTCACCTCCTCCCCTCCAAGTACAGACAGGATTACACTGAGAGGAGACACCTATATATAGATAACACAGGAGCCACCATTCACAATAGTCACAGCTCACCTCCTCCCCTCCCTGTACAGACAAGATTACACTGAGAGGTGACACCTATATATAGATAACACAGGAGGCACCATTCACAATAGTCACAGCTCCCCTCCTCCCCTCCCTGTACAGACAGGATTACACTGAGAGGAGACACCAAGATATAGATAACACAGCCACCATTCACAATAGTCACAGCTCACCTCCTCCCCTCCCTGCACAGACAGGATTACACTGAGAAGAGACACCTATATATAGATAACACATAATCCACCATTCACGATAGGTGATGTCACAGCTCACCTCCTCCCACTCCCTGCACAGGTCAGAGAGCATGCCCACATCACACTTCCATGCAAAGCTATATGGGATGGCCATGGCTCACCTCCTCCCCTCCCTGCATAAGGTCACCAAGCATGCCCACAGCACTCTCCCATAGAAGTCTATATGGGACGGTCACAGTTCACCTCCTCTGCCCCCCTGCATATATCTAGGACAGTCTACCATAGAAGTCAATGGATTCACTGTCTGCAATGGCCCATGAGGCTGCTGTAAAGCATATCTGCAACTGCATCTCAGGCAAGATGGCTGCATAGTCACATACAGATAAGGGGGCGCCTCACAGCCAAATACAGAAGGCAGAATGCTAAAGAAATATCGACCATCAGAAACTAAAAACAGAATAAAGAAAACAGAACACCTGGGTTTAGTTTACAGGTGATACATTCCCTTTAAGCAGTATTTTTGGGGCTCCTGCCCCTTTAAGGAGGTGACAATGAGCAGCGCTGTTCTTTTTCTCCAGGTCTTATGATGAGGGGTCCGTCTCTATTTATCGCCTCCCTCCTGGGGCTCCTGACTTCGGTCCTCTCAGCGAGCAACGATACATCGTTTTGTAAGCCGCCGCCTCCCTGGAGCGTCGCGGACGAGGAGCCGATGGGCAGGTCTATCGGGCAGGTGGCGGTGGTGGCGCTGCTCCAGGCCAGCTGCGGCTTCTGCCTCGTCCAGGCTGCCAAGTAAGTACTGATGTTACTGGGAAATATGCTAAAACATATACTGCGCCATTTTTAAAATGGGTGTGGCTAAAGACATTTATCGCCATCCTGTGCTGCTGGTCGCATGAAGCCGCATCACTTTCCGCCATCGCAGATGCCACTGACTTCAGAAATCTCATATATTTTGCGCTGTTCCTTAGCAGTAAGTCAGCAGGTGACTCCACCCATCGCCATCTGTCCGTGTCGCCCGCCGGTCTATAGCATGGCATGTCACGGCGTTCAGTGACACCAGACGGATCCGCCAGGCAGAACCTCTGCTTGCTGAAATGTGGTGTAAATATTAACCGGACAAAGGTCGTATTTACCAGCGGCGCGGGCCGCGGACCCGGATGACGGCAGGTGGACGCATATAACCCTGGTGGTATGTCTACACCCATCAGATGGGGTCCGCACAGAGCCCACCCACCGCTGCGCTCTGGGGAATCACTCTGTGTTTGAGGGAGATTTACTTAGATTGTAACTTTATATTCCGTAAAGACAGAAGCGAAGCGTATAACGATGGGAACCGTCAGCTCGCCAACCGGTGCCTAAAGTGCGCCATGACCGAACGCGCCGGCGCTGAGTTATGTGCCGACCGAAACTGAACAAGAAGCGCGCAATTCATTCAGTCTAAACGCAGCATAATACATTCTGTCTGATAAAGAGATTAGACTGTGAGCTCCTGGGGTCAGGGATGATGGGAGTGATACACTGTGTGTGATGGGATTAGATTGTGAGCTCCTGGGGTCAGGGATGATGGGAGTGATACATTGTGTGTGATGGGGGGATTAGATTGTGAGCTCCTGGGGTCAGGGATGATGGGAGTGATACATTGTGTGTGATGGGATTAGATTGTGAGCTCCTGGGTCAGGGATGATGGGAGTGATACACTGTGTGTGATGGGATTAGATTGTGAGCTCCTGGGGTCAGGGATGATGGGAGTGATACACTGTGTGTGATGGGATTAGATTGTGAGCTCCTGGGGTCAGGGATGATGGGAGTGATACATTGTGTGTAATGGGGGGGATTAGATTGTGAGCTCCTGGGGTCAGGGATGATGGGAGTGATACATTGTGTGTGATGGGGGGATTAGATTTTGAGCTCCTGGGGTCAGGGATGATGGGAGTGATACATTGTGTGTGATGGGAGATTAGATTGTGAGCTCCTGGGGTCAGGGATGATGGGAGTGATACATTGTGTGTGATGGGGGGATTAGATTGTGAGCTCCTGGGGTCAGGGATGATGGGAGTGATACATTGTGTGATGGGGGGATTAGATTGTGAGCTCCTGGGGTCAGGGATGATGGGAGTGATACATTGTGTGTGATGGGGGGATTAGATTGTGAGCTCCTGGGGTCAGGGATGATGGGAGTGAAACATTGTGTGTGATGGGGGATTAG
Source organism: Eleutherodactylus coqui (assembly GCF_035609145.1). Lineage (NCBI taxonomy): Eukaryota > Metazoa > Chordata > Amphibia > Anura > Eleutherodactylidae > Eleutherodactylus > Eleutherodactylus coqui. Next base: position 314,788,645 of record NC_089839.1, read on the forward strand.
ATTGTGAGCTCCTGGGGTCAGGGATGATGGGAGTGATACATTGTGTGATGGGGGGATTAGATTGTGAGCTCCTGGGGTCAGGGATGATGGGAGCGATACATTGTGTGTGATGGGGGGATTAGATTGTGAGCTCCTGGGGTCAGGGATGATGGGAGTGATACATTGTGTGATGGGGGGATTAGATTGTGAGCTCCTGGGGTCAGGGATGATGGGAGCGATACATTGTGTGTGATGGGGGGATTAGATTGTGAGCTCCTGGGGTCAGGGATGATGGGAGTGATACATTGTGTGATGGGGGGATTAGATTGTGAGCTCCTGGGGTCAGGGATGATGGGAGTGATACATTGTGTGTGATGGGGGGATTAGATTGTGAGCTCCTGGGGTCAGGGATCGTGGGAGTGATAAATTGTGTGTGATGGGGGGATTAGATTGTGAGCTCCTGGGGTCAGGGATGATGGGAGCGATACATTGTGTGTGATGGGGGGATTAGATTGTGAGCTCCTGGGGTCAGGGATGATGGGAGTGATACATTGTGTGATGGGGGGATTAGATTGTGAGCTCCTGGGGTCAGGGATGATGGCAGTGATACATTGTGTGTGATGGGGGGATTAGATTGTGAGCTCCTGGGGTCAGGGATGATGGGAGTGATACATTGTGTGATGGGGGATTAGATTGTGAGCTCCTGGGGTCAGGGATGATGGGAGTGATACATTGTGTGTTATAGGGGGATTAGATTGTGAGCTCCTGGGGTCAGGGATGATGGGAGTGATACATTGTGTATGATGGGGAGGGGATTAGATTGTGAGCTCCTGGGGTCAGGGATGATGGGAGTCATACATTGTGTGATGGGGAGATTGGATTGTGAGCTCCTGGGGTCAGGGATGATGGGAGTGATACATTGTGTGATGGGGGATTAGATTGTGAGCTCCTGGGGTCAGGGATGATGGGAGTGATACATTGTGTGTGATGGGGGGATTAGATTGTGAGCTCCTGATGTCAGGGATGATGGGAGTGATACATTGTGTGTGATGGGGAGATTAGATTGTGAGCTCCTGGGGTCAGGGATGATGGGAGTGATACATTGTGTGTGATGGGAGGATTAGATTGTGAGCTCCTGGGGTCAGGGATGATGGGAGTGATACATTGTGTGTGATGGGGGATTAGATTGTGAGCTCCTGGGGTCAGGGATGATGGGAGTGATACATTGTGTGTGATGGGGGGATTAGATTGTGAGCTCCTGGGGTCAGGGATCATATGATACATTTTGTACAGTGATGGAACTGATGTATACCACTGTTAGGCAATAAGTAGTATTCATGGTGATACTGTGTTACATCAGTCTTAGCAACCATGCTGGGTGTCATACTGAAGTGTGACCACTGGAGGGCGATACATCCTTTCATGTGTGCATTTTCCTGACAGTCCGCCATGTAATCCCGCTGCTGCGCTGGGATACTGGGAGTCCATACATAATGTGACAGTGGAGGTTCAGGCGTTTTCTAGCAAGTCACTGAGACATGTCAGGCCCCCCTCAATCATTGCTCTACAGTAGAGGACCCCTATTTTTTTCCCCCTTTGAGCCCCACAGAATTAAATGGCTTGTTCAGGGTTAGAAAAATATGACTACTTACTTCCAAACACAGCGCCACCCTTTTCCATTGGGTTGTGTATGGTATTGCAGCTCAACTGCATTGAAGTGAATGGGAGCTGAGCTGCAATACCAGACACAACTCACAGACGAAGGTGGCGCTGTCTGCTCTACCGCGGTCACTGCTCTGGACCCCAAGCTCTTGCAGTGATACCAAACCCAGCAGCTATCCGAATAGCCCAGAGGATACACAGTGGTCAGGGGGTCCATAGCAAAGCTTTACTGCTGGTTAAAGTGACGACACACCTGATCGCCTGGGACAGGGGGACATGTTTGCCCCCCATCTGCTTTCCCCACACCCTTGTTTGTTAACTTCGTAGGACTGGTGGAGAAGGATCACAGCACATTAACCTGAACAGTACCTCCTTTCCTAGGGGCCACATTGCATCTACATGTTCTTCCACTTTGGTATGGACACATTTTCATTCACTGACAGCAAGCACAAATCTTGAGGACCTGAAACACCAATATATTAGAATGTTGCTTAGACTGCGTTACACATTAGGATGGTGCTGTAGTCATGAGGTGACGTTCTTGTCTTTCAGCATGGGTCCGCTGCGTGACAAGCTGGCCGATCGGGGGCTCACCAACATAAGTTACATTATTGTCAATGACCAGAGCTTCCTGTCCAAGCATATGTTCCCGGAGCTGAAGAGGAGCGCTCCAGCGGGAATACCCGTCTACCAGCAGCTGCCCGACCAGGAGGACGTGTGGAAGATCCTGGATGGCAGCAAGGACGACTTCCTGGTCTACGACAGGTGGGTGGCAGCGGCTGCTTCTCATGCCAGGCCCCTGAATACTCTGTAATGATGATGGTTTTCTGTCTCACAGGTGCGGCCGTCTCACCTTCCATATCCGGCTCCCTTTCAGCTACCTTCACTTCCCCTATGTGGAAGCCGCCATCATCTCCACCTATTACGAAGACTATTGTCAAAATTGTAGCTTTTATGCAAATATTACTCAGAATAAAATGGTAAAAAAAGTCAATTTATGTACATAGCAACAGGAAGCCAATGGCGTACGTCTGCTGCACAAACACATTGTATCCTCCTAGTAGGGATGATATAGCTATTAGGCTTAATTCCCACAAGCGTATATTGGCCGCCGCTTTCACGGCCAACCGATATACGCTACATTGGGAGAGATTAAACTGTTGAACAGGCGCACAAATCAAACGTTTGTGTGCCCGTTTAGACGGCATGGACCCCGGCGCATATACGCCGAGACTACCGTGCCGTCGCCCCTTTCCCCTCCCTCCCCATCGCAGGCTCACCTGTCCTCTCCTCCCCGCTCATCCTTTGCAATGGGAGATTGCAAATAGATGTATAGTAGAGCTGTACGGATACATTGTATCTTCCTAGTAGTGATAATAGATGTATAGTAGAGCTGTACGGATACATTGTATCTTCCTAGTAGTGATAATAGATGTACAGTAGAGCTGTACGGATACATTGTATCTTCCTAGTAGTGATAATAGATGTACAGTAGAGCTGTACGGATACACTGTATCTTCCTAGTAGTGATAATAGATGTACAGTAGAGCTGTACGGATACATTGTATCTTCCTAGTAGTGATAATAGATGTACAGTAGAGCTGTACGGATACACTGTATCTTCCTAGTAGTGATAATAGATGTACAGTAGAGCTGTACGGATACACTGTATCTTCCTAGTAGTGATAATAGATGTATAGTAGAGCTGTACGGATACATTGTATCTTCCTAGTAGTGATAATAGATGTATAGTAGAGCTGTACGGATACATTGTATCTTCCCAGTAGTGATAATAGATGTATAGTAGAGCTGTACGGATACATTGTATCCTCCTAGTAGTGATAATAGATGTATAGTAGAGCTGTACGGATACATTGTATCTTCCTAGTAGTGATAATAGATGTATAATAGAGCTGTACGGATACATTGTATCTTCCTAGTAGTGATAATAGATTACAGTAGAGCTGTACAGATATATTGTATCTTCCTAGTAGTGATAATAGATGTATAGTAGAGCTGTACGGATACATTGTATCTTCCTAGTAGTGATAATAGATGTATAGTAGAGCTGTACGGATACATTGTATCTTCCTAGTAGTGATAATAGATGTATAGTAGAGCTGTACGGATACATTGTATCTTCCTAGTAGTGATAATAGATGTATAGTAGAGCTGTACGGATACATTGTATCTTCCTAGTAGTGATAATAGATGTATAGTAGAGCTGTACGGATACATTGTATCTTCCTAGTAGTGATAGTAGATGTATAGTAGAGCTGTACGGATACATTGTATCTTCCTAGTAGTGATAATAGAGCAGGACAGATCGTTTGAATTTGCTTATGTTGAATATTTCCTCTACTTTCCTTTATAACAGAATGAAACTTTCAGACACAACGCCACAGATGTAAAACCAGAACAGCGGCCAGGGGCAGAACCTCCGGGCCCCGAAGAAGAACAAGACAATAAAGATAAACCGGGGAAGCTCCGTAATATTGACCACAGTGAGGGACACCATGAGCAGCAGCATCAACGAGCACAGAGCGAACGCCATCAACCAAACCGCGACAGAGAACCTCACGAAGCAATCGACAGACGGCAATCCTCTGCAGCGCTCAGACAATAATTTTTAGATTTCATATCTTTAGTCTGACAACTAGCCATGTAAATGAATAGGAGGTTGTCACAGCTCCGCCCCTCACCCCCATCTCTTATAGCAGGTTGTATGTGTACCCGGGCTCCGGCGCCTGATGAGGGGGGTGGAATAGTGAGATGGTTTTGATTAGGTTTTTGGCCTGTAACTATTTGTATCAGTAAAGGGTAACAACTCCACCCAACATTTGACTTTGGCTTATTACTGTCACACATGTCTGTTGGATCCTTGGTGCTGGATGACTCAGTATTAAGGAGCTCGTCCGGCAGGTGCAGAATTCGGAAAATATTTCAATTTGGTAACAAAAAAAACTTTATAGTCATGGCCAAAAGTTTTGAGACTGACCCAATTTTGGTTACAACGAAGTTTGCGGCTTCAGTTCATTAACTCCAGATTGTTATTGAGACTGATCAGATGACTTGCAATAAACTGTAAAGTCTTTCCTTGCCAGGAAAATGAACTTAATTACAAAAAACCTATTTCTACTGAATTTCGTCCCTGCCACAAAATGACCTGCTAACATTATTTCAGTGATCTTCTCGTTGGAGCAGGAGAAAGTGTTAACAAGAACGAGGCAGCTGATATCACTCCGTCTTGCTGATTGATTTTATCAAGAGCAGATCGGTGGCCTTAAAAGGGGATTGGTCCTTGAAATCCTTGTCCTCTTCTGTTAACCATAGTTACCTCCAAGGAAACACGTGCGGTCATCATTGCTGTGCATCAATGGGGCTTTACAGGCAAGGACATTGCTACTTGTAAGGTTGCTCCTGAGGGTGCCTCCACACTTGCGATCGCGATATTGCTGCGTTTTTTAACGTGATTGTCAATAGGACTTTCTAATGTTAAAAACGCGTCGCACAAAAATCGCAAAGCACAAACTTGCGATTTTTGTGTGATACATTTTTAACATTAGAAAAAAACATTGACATTTGTGTTAAAAAAACCACAGCAATATCGCGATCGCAGGTGTGAAGGCACCCTCAGGGCTCCGGCACACTTGCGTTTTTCTTGCGCGTTTTTTTCACGCGATTGTCAATGGGACTTTCTAATGTGGAAAACGCATCACAAGTTGGCGCTCTGCAATTTTTGTGCGATGCGTTTTTAACATTAGTAGGTCCGATTGACAATCGCGTGAACAAAAACCTGCAAGATAAACGCAAGTATGCCGGAGCCCTCAATCAACCATTTATTGGATCATCAAGAAGTTCAAGGAGAGAGGTTCAATTGCTGTGAAGTCAGCTTCAGTGCGGCAAAGAAAGTCCAGCAAGTGCCAAGACCATCAACTAAAGAGGATTGACTACTGCAGTACTTGCTCAGCAGTGGCAGCAGGTAGGAATTGGTGTATCTGCACACACTGTGAGGCAAAGGCTTCTCGAGGCTGCCTGGAGTCAAGAAGCGCAGTAAAGGCGACACTTCACTCCAAGAATATCATCAATGACAGACTGACATTCTGCAGGAAGTACAGGGATTGGACTGCAGAGGACTAGAGGAAAGTGATTTTACCCAACCACCCAGGAGCAATTTCTCCCAACCACCCAGGAGCAATTTCTCCCAACCACCCAGGAGCAACTTCTCCCAACCACCCAGGAGCAGCTTCTCCCAACCACCCAGGAGCAGCTTCTCCCAACCACCCAGGAGCAGCTTCTCCCAACCACCCAGGAGCAACTTCTCCCAACCACCCAGGAGCAACTTCTCCCAACCACCCTGGAGCAACTTCTCCCAACCACCCTGGAGCAACTTCTCCCAACCACCCTGGAGCAACTTCTCCCAACCACCCTGGAGCAACTTCTCCCAACCACCCTGGAGCAACTTCTCCCAACCACCCTGGAGCAACTTCTCCCAACCACCCTGGAGCAACTTCTCCCAACCACCCTGGAGCAACTTCTCCCAACCACCCAGGAGCAACTTCTCCCAACCACCCAGGAGCAACTTCTCCCAACCACCCAGGAGCAACTTCTCCCAACCACCCAGGAGCAACTTCTCCCAACCACCCAGGAGCAACTTCTCCCAACCACCCAGGAGCAACTTCTCCCAACCACCCAGGAGCAACTTCTCCCAACCACCCAGGAGCAATGTTTTCCAACCACCCAGGAGCAACGTTTCCCAACCACCCAGGAGCAACGTTTCCCAACCACCCAGGAGCAACTTCTCCCACTCACCCAGGAGCAACGCCTCCCAACCACCCAAGAGCAACGTCTCACAACCCCCCCAGGAGCAACTTCTCCCAATCATTGAAAAGCAACTTCTTCCAACTATACAGGAGCAACATCTCCCAAACCATCCAGGAGCAACGTCTCCCAAACCATCCAGGAGCAACGTCTCCCAACTATCTTGGAGCAACGTCTCCCAGCCACCTAAGAGCAATGTCGTCCAACCCCCCAAGAGCAATGTCTTCCAACCCACCAGGAGCAACGTTTCCCAACCCCCCAGGAGCAACGTCTCCCAACCCCCCAGGAGCAACGTCTCCCAACCACCCAGAAGCAACGTCTCCCAACCACCCAGAAGCAACGTCTCCCAACCGCCCAGGAGCAACGTTTCCCAACCACCCAGGAGCAGCGTTTCCCAACCACCCAGGAGCAACTTCTCCCACTCACCCAGGAGCAACGCCTCCCAACCACCCAAGAGCAATGTCTCACAACCCCCCCAGGAGCAACTTCTCCCAATCATTGAAAAGCAACTTCTTCCAACTATACAGGAGCAACATCTCCCAAACCATCCAGGAGCAACGTCTCCCAAACCATCCAGGAGCAACGTCTCCCAAACCATCCAGGAGCAACGTCTCCCAGCCACCTAAGAGTAATGTCGTCCAACCCCCCAAGAGCAATGTCTTCCAACCCACCAGGAGCAACGTTTCCCAACCACCCAGAAGCAACGTCTCCCAACCACCCAGAAGCAACGTCTCCCAACCGCCCAGAAGCAACGTTTCCCAACCACCCAGGAGCAGCGTTTCCCAACCACCCAGGAGCAATGTCTCCCAACCATCCAGGAGCAACGTCTCCCAACCATCCAGGAGCAACCTCTCCCAAACCATCCAGGAGCAATGTCACCCAACTATCCAGGAGCAACGTCTCCCAACCCCCTAGGAGCATCATTTTCCAACCCCTCGGGTGCAATGTTTTCAAACCCCCAAGGAAAAACACCTCCCAATTATCGAGGAGCAATGTCTCCCATTACCCAGGAGCAACGTCTCGCAACCCCCAAGGAGCATTGTCTTCAACCCCCCAAGGAGCAACATCTCCCCACCCCCAAGGAGCAATGTCTCCCAAACCATCCAGGAGCAGCGTCTCCCAAACCATCCAGGAGCAGCGTCTCCCAAACCATCCAGGAGCGACGTCTCCCAAACCATTCAGGAGCAAAGTCTTCCAAACCATCCAGGAGCAACGTCTCCCAACCATCCAGGAGCAACGTCTCCCAACCATCCAGGAGCAACGTCTCCCAACCCCCAAGGAGGATTGTCTCCTAACCCCCAAGGAGCATTGTCTCCAAAACCATCTAGGAGCAACGTCTCCCAAACCATCCAGGAGCAACGTCTCCCAACCACCCAGGAGCAACGTCTCCCAACCCCCAAGGAGGATTGTCTCCTAACCCCCAAGGAGCATTGTCTCCGAAACCATCTAGGAGCAACGTCTCCCAAACCATCCAGGAGCAACGTCTCCCAAACCATCCAGGAGCAACGTCTCCCAAACCATCCAGGAGCAACGTCTCCCAAACCATCCAGGAGCAACGTCTCCCAAACCATCCAGGAGCAACGTCTCCCAACTATCCAGGAGCAGTGTCTCCCAACTTTTCAGGAGCAACGTCTCCTAACTATCCAGGAGCAACGTCTCCCAACCACCTAGGAGCACCATTTCCCAACCCCCCCCCCCCAGGAGCAACGTTTCCCAATCCCCTAGGAACAATCTTTTCCAACCCCCCAGGAGCAATGTTTCCCAATCCCCCCAGGAGCAACGTCACCCAACCACCAAGGAGCAACGTCTCTCAATCACCCAGAAGCAACATCTCCCAAACCATCCATGAGCAACGTCTTCCAAACCATCCAGGAGCAACGTCTCCCAAACCATCCAGGAGCAACGTCTCCCAAACCATCCAGGAGCAACGTCTCCCAAACCATCCAGGAGCAACGTCTCCCAAACCATCCAAGAGCAACGTCTCCCAAACCATCCAGGAGCAACTTCTCCCAAACCATCCAGGAGCATCATTTACCAACCGCTCAGGAGCATCGTTTCCCAACCCCTCAGGTGCAACGTTTCCCAACCCCCCAGGAGCAACGTATACCAACCACCCAGGAGCAACGTCTCCCGAAACATCCAGGAGCAACGTTTCCCAACCCCCTAGGAACAATCTTTTCCAACCCCCCAGGAGCAATGTTTCCAATCCCCCCAGGAGCAACGTCACCCAACCACCAAGGAGCAACGTCTCCCAACCACCCAGAAGCAACGTCTCCCAAACCATCCAGGAGCAACGTCTCCCAAACCATCCAAGAGCAACGTCTCTAAAACCATCCAAAAGCAACGTCTCCCAAACCATTCAAGAGCAACGTCTCCCAAACCATCCAGGAGCAACGTCTCCCAAACCATCCAGGAGCAACGTCTCCCAAACCATCCAGGAGCAACGTCTCCCAAACCATCCAGGAGCAACGTCTCCCAAACCATCCTGGAGCAACGTCTCCCAAACCATCCAGGAGCAACGTCTCCCAAACCATCCAGGAGCAACGTCTCCCAAACCATCCAGGAGCAACGTCTCCCAAACCATCCAGGAGCAACGTCTCCCAAACCATCCAGGAGCAACGTCTCCCAAACCATCCAGGAGCAACTTCTCCCAAACCATCCAGGAGCATCATTTACCAACCGCTCAGGAGCATCGTTTCCCAACCCCTCAGGTGCAACGTTTCCCAACCCCCCAGGAGCAACGTATACCAACCACCCAGGAGCAACGTCTCCCGAAACATCCAGGAGCAACGTTTTCCAACCCCCTAGGAACAATCTTTTCCAACCCCCCAGGAGCAATGTTTCCAATCCCCCCAGGAGCAACGTCACCCAACCACCAAGGAGCAACGTCTCCCAACCACCCAGAAGCAACGTCTCCCAAACCATCCAGGAGCAACGTCTCCCAAACCATCCAGGAGCAACGTCTCCCAAACCATCCAGGAGCAACGTCTCCCAAACCATCCAGGAGCAACGTCTCCCAAACCATCCAGGAGCAACGTCTCCCAAACCATCCAGGAGCAACGTCTCCCAAACCATCCAGGAGCAACGTCTCCCAAACCATCCAGGAGCAACTACTCCCAAACCATCCAGGAGCATCATTTACCAACCGCTCAGGAGCATCGTTTCCCAACCCCAAGGAGCAACGTTTCCCAACCCCAAGGAGCAACGTTTCCCAACCCCAAGGAGCAACGTTTCCCAACCCCAAGGAGCAACGTTTCCCAACCCCAAGGAGCAACGTTTCCCAACCCAAAGGAGCAACGTATACCAACCACCCAGGAGCAACGTCTCCCGAAACATCCAGGAGCAATGTCTCCCAACTATCCAGTAGCAATGTCTCCCAACCCCCAAGGAGCATTGTCTACCAAACCATCCAGGAGGAACATCTCCCAAAACATCCAGGAGCAACTTCTCCCAACCATCCAAAAGCAACTTCTCCCAGTTTCCCAGGAGCAACTACTCCCAACCCCCCAGGAGCAACTTTTCCCAATTATTGAGGAGCAACGTCTCCCATCTATCCAGGAGCAACGTTTCCCAAACACCTAGGAGCAATGTTTCCCAACCCCCCAGGAGCAACGTGTTACGATCGTGTGGGCAACCTAAGCATGGGAGCCCACACGATCGCACCCAAAAAGGGAAATGTAATGGATGGGATGGACGCACACAGGTAGCACCAGGGTCACACGGGATTCACACAGGTTTCAAGAAAACTGACCCTGTACTACCGGGAGGTTGGCATGGCCCTACCTAAGCGGGGAACATTGCCCCAATAAGGGCAGCCCAGTGGTCTTCGGAACTCGGCCCTAGCTGATCCTAGGAATCACGCCACAGAACAGGAGACATACACATGCCACATGACAAAGACAGAACCGGATACACAGCACACAACATGCAACCACTAGAAACAGATAAGCTGAACGTAAATACCAGGTATTAGTTGACATGTTGTACAATATGTGGAAGCTAGCGGGCCACTTCATGGCTCCTGGTTATACCGCTAGTCCCTACACTAACCAGGAGTCCAACAGAACCGGACAGCGTTCACACAGAAGGCTGCAACAGGACAGGACACAGATAGCAGGTCACGCAGCAGACTGACAAGAAACTGACAGAATTTAAACGTACAAACGGACATGAACCAGCAAGACAGAAATCACTCAGCAAAGCTTGCAACAGGACAGAACAGAGCACTGGACACACAGCCAGCTGCATCAGGAACAGGACAGAGTACAGGGCACACAGCCAAACAGACTCCACGCAGATCACATGCACACAGAAGGAACTCACCGCAAGTCTATGTGTCCTCATACCGGGGGGGGGGGGGGGAGACAGACAGTCAGCTACACAAGATGACATAGGGGAGTGTCCAGTTACACCAACTGACACCCAGAGTAAGACATGAGACCTTTGGAGGCTGCACCTGTACAGGGGGAAGGAAAAGGGGGCTGCATGTACTGCAGACTAGGACTACAGGTGTCCAAACAATCTTGGGGAAGCAGAGCCACACAATAGACTTACTTGCAAACACAGATCAGAGTGGGAACAGGCTGAACAGGACTGATAACAAGTTACAGGACACAGAACTAACATGAGTGCTCACCCTAGGGTCCAGCCAGACTGACCAGGAGCTGGGTTTATATGTGAGCACAGATCCAGGAGATTGGCTAGCAGGAAGTACCACACCCAGCCAGCTCAATTAACCCTCAACCACCTGACTGTGCTACTAGGAGTACATAGTACCACAGATCCCAGCAGCACACGTAACACAACGTTTCCGAACCCCCCAGGAGCAACGTTTCCCAAACTCCCAGGAGCAACATCTCGCAAACCACACAGGAGCAACGTCTCCCAAAACATCCAGGAGCAATGTCTCCCAACCACCCAGTAGCAATGTCTCCCAACCACCCAGTAGCAAAGTCTCCCAACCACCCAGTAGCAAAGTTTCCCAACCACCCAGGAGCGACGTCTCCCCGCCACCCAGGAGCAACGTCTCCCAACCACTCAGAAGCTACGTCTCCCGACTATCCAGGAACGACATCGTTTCCCAACCTCTCAGAAGCATCGTTTCCCAACCACCCAGGAGCATCGTTTCCCAACCACCCAGGAGCATCGTTTCCCAACCACCCAGGAGCATCGTTTCCCAACCACCCAGGAACATCTGTTCCCAACCACCCAGGAGCATCCGTTCCCAACCACCCAGGAGCAATGTGTCACAACCACCCAGCAGCAACGTTTCCCAATCCCCAGGAGCAACGTTTCCCAACCCCCCAGGAGCAACGCCTCACAATTATCCAGGAGCAACGTCCTCCAACTATCCAAGAGCAACATCTCCCAACCAACTAGGAGCAATGTTTCCCAACCCCACAGGAGCAACGTTTCCCAACCCCCCAGGAGCAACGTTTCCCAACCCCCCAGGAGCAACGTTTCCCAACCCCCCAGGAGCAATGTTTCCCAACCCCGCAGGAGCAACGTCTTAAAACCATCCAGGAGCAACGTCTCCCAACCACCCAGGAGCAATGTCCACCAACCACTCAGGAGCAACCCCTCCCAACGACCCCAGGAGCAACTTCTCCCAACCATTTAAAAACAACGTCTCCCAATCTCCCAGGAGCAACATCTCCGAACCACCCAGGAGCAATGTCTTCCAAACACCCAGGAGCAACGTCTCCCAACTATCCAGGGGCAATGTCTCCCAACCATCCAGGAGCTATGTCTCCCAACCATCCAGAAGCAATGTCTTCCAAACTCCCAGGAGCAACATCTCCCAAACAATCCAGGAGCAACGTCTCCCAAACAATCCAGGAGCAACTTCTCCCAACTATCCAGGAGCAACGTCTCCCAACTATCGAAGAGCAACGTCTCCCAACTATCCAGGAGCAACGTCTCCCAACTATCCAGGAGCAACGTCTCCCAACTACCCAGGAGCAACGTCTCCCAACTATCCAGGAGCAACGTCTCCCAACTATCCAGGAGCAACGTCTCCCAACCACCTAGGAGCAACGTTTCCCAACCCCCCAGGAGCAATGTTTCCCAACCCCGCAGGAGTAACATTTCCCAACCCCCCAGGAGCAACGTTTCCCAACCCCCCAGGAGCAACGCTTCCCAACCCCCCAGGAGCTACATTTCCCAACCCCCCAGGAACAACGTTTCCCAACCCCCCAGGAGCAACGTTTCCCAACCCCCCAGGAGCAACGTTTCCCAACCCCCCAGGAGCAACGTTTTCCGACCCCTCAGGAGCCACGTTTCCCAACCCCCAGGAGCAACGTCTCTCAACTATCCAGGAGCAACGTCTTCCAACTATCCAGGAGCAACGTCTCCCAACTATCCAGGAGCAATGTTTCCCAAACCACCCAGGAGCAACGTCTCCCAATGACCCAAGAGCAATGTCTCCACACCATCCAGGAGCAACGTCTCCCAAACTCCCAGGAGAAACATCTCCCAAAGCACCCAGGAGCAACGTCTCCCAACCACCAAGGAGCAATGTCTCACAACCACCGAGGAGCAACGTCTCCCAAACTCCCAGAAGCAACATCTCCCAAACCATGCAGGAGCAACGTCTCCCAACTATCCAGGAGCAACGTCTCCCAACTACCTAGTAGCAACTTTCTGAACCCCCAGGAGCAACGTTTTTCGCAACCCCCAAGGAGCAACATCTCCCAACCACCCAGGAGCCATGTCTCCCAAGCCCCCAGGAGCCACGTCTCCCAACCACCCAGGAGCAATATCTCCCAACCACCCAGGAGCAACGTCTCCCAACCACCCAGGAGCAACGTCTGCCAACCACCCAGGAGCAACGTCTCCCAACGAACCAGGAGCAACGTCTTCCAGACTCTCAGGAGCCACATTTCCCAAAATATCCAGGAGCAACATCTCCCAAACCATCCAGGAGCAACGTCTCCCAACTATCCAGGAGCAACGTCTCCCAGCCGTCTAGGAGCTACTTTTTCCAACCGCCTAGGTCCAACGTCTCCCAACCCCCGGGAGCAACGTTTCCCAACCCTGCAGGACCATCGTTTCCCCCAAGTAGCATTGTTTCCCAAACCCTCCAGTAGCAACACCCCCCAACTTTCCAGGAGCAACGTCTTCCATCTATCCAAGAGCAATGTCTCCCATTTTCCCAGGAGCAACGTCTTCCATCTATCCAGCAGCAACGTCTCCCAACCACCTAGGTGCACTGTTTCCCAACCCCCCAAGAGCAACGTTTTCCAACGCCACAGGAGCAACGTTTCCCAACCCCCCAGGTGCAATGCTTCCCAACTACCAGGAGCAACGTTTCCCAAACCATCCAGGAGCAACATCTCCCAAACCATCCAGGAGCAAGCTCTCCCAAACCATCCAGGAGCAACGTCTCCCAACCCCACAAATGAAACTTCTCCCAACTACCCAGGAGCAACGTCTCCCAACTACCAGGAGCAACATCTCCCAAACCATCCAGGAGCAACGTCTCCCAACTATCCAGGAGCAAGCTCTCCCAACCATCTAGGAGCAACATCTCCCAACCCCCCCGAGCAACGCTTCCCAACCCTGCAGGAGCATCGTTTCCCAACGCCCAAGGAGCATTGTCTCTCACACCATCCAGGAGCAACGTCCCCCAACTATCCAGGAGCAGCGTCTTCCAACTCCCCAGGAGCAACGTTTCCCAACCCCCCAGGAGCATCGTTTCCCAACCACGCAGGAGCAACGTCTCCCAACCACCCAGCAGCAACGTCTCCCAACCACCCAGGAGCAACGTTTTTCGCAACCTCCCAGGAGCAACGTTTCCCAACCCCCCAGGAGCAGCATCTCCCAACCCCCAGGGGCCATGTCTTCCAACCACCCAGGAGCATCGTCACCCAACTAGTCACCCAACTATCCAGGAGCAACATCTCCCAACCACCCAGGAGCAATGTCTTCCAAACACCCAGGAGCAACGTCTCCCAACTATCCAGGAGCAATGTCTCCCAACCATCCAGGAGCTATGTCTCCCAACCATCCAGAAGCAATGTCTTCCAAACTCCCAGGAGAAACATCTCCCAAACAATCCAGGAGCAACGTCTCCCAAACAATCCAGGAGCAACTTCTCCCAACTATCCAGGAGCAATGTCTCCCAACTATCGACGAGCAACGTCTCCCAACTATCCAGGAGCAACGTCTCCCAACTACCCAGGAGCAACGTCTCCCAACTATCCAGGAGCAACGTCCCCCAACTATCCAGGAGCAACGTCTCCCAACTATCCAGGAGCAACGTCTCCCAACCACCTAGGAGCATTGTTTCCCAACCACCCAGGAGCAACGTTTCCCAACGCCGCAGGAGTAACATTTCCCAACCCCCCAGGAGCAACGTTTCCCAACCCCCCAGGAGCTACATTTCCCAACCCCGCAGGAGTAACATTTCCCAACCCCCCAGGAGCAACGTTTCCCAACCCCCCAGGAGCTACATTTCCCAACCCCCCAGGAGCAACGTTTCCCAACCCCCTAGGAGCAACGTTTCCCAACCCCCCAGGAGCAACGTTTCCCGACCCCCCAGGAGCAATGTTTCCCGACCCCTCAGGAGCCACGTTTCCCAACCCCCCAGGAGCAACGTCTCTCAACTATCCAAGAGCAACGTCTCCCAATTTTCCAGGAGCAACGTCTCCCAACCATATAGGAGCAACGTTTCCCAAACCACCCAGGAGCAACGTCTCCCAATGACCCAAGAGCAATGTCTCCACACCATCCAGGAGCAACGTCTCCCAAACTCCCAGGAGAAACATCTCCCAAAGCACCCAGGAGCAACGTCTCCCAACCACCAAGTAGCAATGTCTCACAACCACCGAGGAGCAACGTCTCCCAAACTCCCAGAAGCAACATCTCCCAAACCATGCAGGAGCAACGTCTCCCAACTATCCAGGAGCAACGTCTCCCAACTACCTAGTAGCAACTTTCCGAACCCCCAGGAGCAACGTTTTTCGCAACCCCCAAGGAGCAACATCTTCAAACCACCCAGGAGCCATGTCTCCCAAGCCCCCAGGAGCCACGTCTCCCAACCACTCAGGAGCAACATCTCCCAACCACCCAGGAGCAACGTCTCCCAACCACCCAGGAGCAACGTCTGCCAACCACCCAGGAGCAACATCTCCCAACGAACCAGGAGCAACGTCTTCCAGACTCTCAGGAGCCACATTTCTCAAAATATCCAGGAGCAACATCTCCCAAACCATCCAGGAGCAACGTCTCCCAACTATCCAGGAGCAACGTCTCCCAGCCGTCTAGGAGCTACTTTTTCCAACCACCTAGGTCCAACGTCTCCCACCCCCCCGGGAGCAACGTTTCCCAACCCTGCAGGACCATCGTTACCCAACCCCCAAGTAGCATTGTCTCCCAAACCCCCAAGTAGCAACATCTCCCAACTTTCCAGGAGCAACGTCTTCCATCTATCCAAGAGCAATGTCTTCCATTTTCCCAGGAGCAATGTCTTCCATCTATCCAGCACCAACATCTCCCAACCACCTAGGAGCACTGTTTCCCAACCCCCCAAGAGCAACGTTTCCCAACCCCACAGGAGCAACGTTTCCCAACCCCCCAGGTGCAATACTTCCCAACTACCAGGAGCAACGTCTCCCAAACCATCCAGGAGCAACATCTCCCAAACCATCCAGGAGCAACATCTCCCAAACCATCCAGGAGCAAGCTCTCCCAAACCATCCAGGAGCAACGTCTCCCAACCCCACAAGAGAAACTTCTCCCAACTACCCAGGAGCAACGTCTCCCAACTACCAGGAGCAACATCTCCCAAACTATCCAGGAGCAACGTCTCCCAACTATCCAGGAGCAAGCTCTCCCAACCATCTAGGAGCAACATTTTTCAACCACCTAGGTGCAACGACTCCCAACCCCCCACCCCGAGCAACGTTTCCCAACGCCCAAGGAGCATTGTCTCTCACACCATCCAGGAGCAACGTCCCCCAACTATCCAGGAGCAACGTCTCCCAACTATCCAGGAGCAACATCTTCCAACCATCTAGGAGGAACGTTTCCCAACCCCCCAGGAGCAGCGTCTTCCAACTCCCCAGGAGCAACGTTTCCCAACCCCCCAGGAGCATCGTTTCCCAACCACGCAGGAGCAACGTCTCCCAACCACCCAGCAGTAACGTCTCCCAACCACCCAGGAGCAACGTTTTTCGCAACCTCCCAGGAGCAACGTCTCCCAACTATCCAGGAGCAATGTCTCCCAACCATCTAGAAGCAACTTTTTTCAACTACTTAGGTGCAATTTTTCCCAACCACCCAGCAGCATCTTTTCCCAACCCCCAAGGAGCATTGTCTCCCAAACCATCCAGGAGCAACGTCTCCCAAACCATCCAGGAGCAACATCTCCCAACTTTCCAGGAGCAACGTCTCCCAACTTTTCAGGAGCAACGTCTCCCAACCCCCCAGGAGCAACGTTTCCAAACCCCTCCAGGAGCAACGTTTCCCAACCCCTCCAGGAGCAACGTTTCCCAACCCCTCAGGAGCAACGTCTCCCAACCCCCCAGGAGTTACATTTCCCAACCCCCCAGGAGCAACGTCTCCCAACTACCCAGGAGCAACGTCTCCCAACTACGCAGGAGCAACGTCTCCCAAACTCCCAGGAGCAACATCTCCCAAACCATCCAGGAGCAACATCTCCCAAATCATCCAGGAGCAACGTCCCCCAACTATGCAGGAGCAAGCTTTCCCGACCATCTAGGAGCAACATTTTCCAACCACCTAGGTGCAACGTCTCCCAACCCCCCAGGAGCAACGTTTCCCAACCCTGCAGGAGCATCATTTCCCAACTACCAAGGAGCATTGTCTCTCAAACCATCTAGGATAACGTCTCCCAACTATCCAGGAGCAACGTCTTCCAACCATCTAGGAGCAATGTTTCCCAACCACGTAGGAGCAATGTTTCCCAACCCCTCAGGAGCAGCATCTTCCAATTCGCCAGGAGCAACTTTTCCCAATCCCCCTGGAGCATCGTTTCCCAACCACGCAGGAGCATTGTTTCCCAACCACCCAGGAGCCATAGCTTCCAACCACCCAGGAGCATCGTCACCCAACTAGTCGCCCAACTATCCAGGAGCAACATCTCCAAACCACCCAGGAGCAATGTCTTCCAAACTCCCAGGAGCAACGTCTCCCAAACTATTCAGGAGCAACATCTTCCAAACCATCCAGGAGCAACATCTCCCAACTATCCAGGAGCAACGTTCCCCAACCATATAGGAGCAACTTTTTCCAACTACTTAGGTCCAATGTTTCCCAACCACCCAGGAGCATAGTTTCCCAACCCGCAAGGAGCATTGTCTCCCAAACCATCCAGGAGCATTGTCTTCCAAACCATCCAGGAGTAACGTCTCCCAACTTTCCAGGAGCAACATCTCCCAACTATCCAGGAGCAACGTCTCCGAACCCCCCAGGAGCAATGTTTCCCAAACCATCCAGGAGCAACATCTCCCAAACCATGCAGGAGCAACGTCCCCCAACTATCCAGTAGCACGCTCTCCCAACCATCTAGGAGCAACATTTTCCAACCACCTCGGTGCAACGTCTCCCAACCCCCCAGGCGCAATGTTTCCCAACTCTGCAGGAGCGTTATTTCCCAACTACCAAGTAGCATTGTCTCTCAAACCATCTAAGAGCAACGTCTCCCAACTATCCAGAAGCAATGTCTTCCAACCATCTAGAAGCAATGTTTCCCCAGCACGTAGGAGCAATGTTTCTCAACCCCCCAGGAGCAGCATCTTCCAACTCACCAGGAGTAACTTTTCCCAAACTCCCCGCAGCATTGTTTCCCAACCACGCAGGAGCATCGTTTCCCAACCCCTCCAGGAGCAACATTTCCCAACCCCCCAGGAGGAACGTCTCCCAACCCCCCAGGAGCAACGTCTCCCAACCCCCCAGGAGCAACGTCTCCCAACCCCCCAGGAGCAACGTCTCCCAACCCCCCAGGAGTTACGTCTCCCAACCCCCCATGAGCAACGTCTCCCCACCTATTCAGAAGCAACCTCTTCCAAATCATCCAGGAGCAACATCTTCCAACCCTCTAGGAGGAACGTTTCCCAACCCCCCAGGAGCAGCGTCTTCCAACTCCCCAGGAGCAACGTTTCCCAACCCCCCAGGAGCATCGTTTCCCAACCACGCAGGAGCAACGTCTCCCAACCACCCAGCAGTAACGTCTCCCAACCACCCAGGAGCAACGTTTTTCGCAACCTCCCAGGAGCAACGTCTCCCAACTATCCAGGAGCAATGTCTCCCAACCATCTAGAAGCAACTTTTTTCAACTACTTAGGTGCAATTTTTCCCAACCACCCAGCAGCATCTTTTCCCAACCCCCAAGGAGCATTGTCTCCCAAACCATCCAGGAGCAACGTCTCCCAAACCATCCAGGAGCAACATCTCCCAACTTTCCAGGAGCAACGTCTCCCAACTTTTCAGGAGCAACGTCTCCCAACCCCCCAGGAGCAACGTTTCCAAACCCCTCCAGGAGCAACGTTTCCCAACCCCTCCAGGAGCAACGTTTCCCAACCCCTCAGGAGCAACGTCTCCCAACCCCCCAGGAGTTACATTTCCCAACCCCCCAGGAGCAACGTCTCCCAA
Organism: Eleutherodactylus coqui; assembly: GCF_035609145.1. Taxonomy (NCBI): domain Eukaryota; kingdom Metazoa; phylum Chordata; class Amphibia; order Anura; family Eleutherodactylidae; genus Eleutherodactylus; species Eleutherodactylus coqui. Next base: position 314,807,722 of record NC_089839.1, read on the forward strand.
CTACCCAGGAGCAACGTCTCCCAACTACGCAGGAGCAACGTCTCCCAAACTCCCAGGAGCAACATCTCCCAAATCATCCAGGAGCAACGTCCCCCAACTATGCAGGAGCAAGCTTTCCCGACCATCTAGGAGCAACATTTTCCAACCACCTAGGTGCAACGTCTCCCAACCCCCCAGGAGCAACGTTTCCCAACCCTGCAGGAGCATCATTTCCCAACTACCAAGGAGCATTGTCTCTCAAACCATCTAGGATAACGTCTCCCAACTATCCAGGAGCAACGTCTTCCAACCATCTAGGAGCAATGTTTCCCAACCACGTAGGAGCAATGTTTCCCAACCCCTCAGGAGCAGCATCTTCCAATTCGCCAGGAGCAACTTTTCCCAATCCCCCTGGAGCATCGTTTCCCAACCACGCAGGAGCATTGTTTCCCAACCACCCAGGAGCCATAGCTTCCAACCACCCAGGAGCATCGTCACCCAACTAGTCGCCCAACTATCCAGGAGCAACATCTCCAAACCACCCAGGAGCAATGTCTTCCAAACTCCCAGGAGCAACGTCTCCCAAACTATTCAGGAGCAACATCTTCCAAACCATCCAGGAGCAACATCTCCCAACTATCCAGGAGCAACGTTCCCCAACCATATAGGAGCAACTTTTTCCAACTACTTAGGTCCAATGTTTCCCAACCACCCAGGAGCATAGTTTCCCAACCCCCAAGGAGCATTGTCTCCCAAACCATCCAGGAGCATTGTCTTCCAAACCATCCAGGAGTAACGTCTCCCAACTTTCCAGGAGCAACATCTCCCAACTATCCAGGAGCAACGTCTCCGAACCCCCCAGGAGCAATGTTTCCCAAACCATCCAGGAGCAACATCTCCCAAACCATGCAGGAGCAACGTCCCCCAACTATCCAGTAGCACGCTCTCCCAACCATCTAGGAGCAACATTTTCCAACCACCTCGGTGCAACGTCTCCCAACCCCCCAGGCGCAATGTTTCCCAACTCTGCAGGAGCGTTATTTCCCAACTACCAAGTAGCATTGTCTCTCAAACCATCTAAGAGCAACGTCTCCCAACTATCCAGAAGCAATGTCTTCCAACCATCTAGAAGCAATGTTTCCCCAGCACGTAGGAGCAATGTTTCTCAACCCCCCAGGAGCAGCATCTTCCAACTCACCAGGAGTAACTTTTCCCAAACTCCCCGCAGCATTGTTTCCCAACCACGCAGGAGCATCGTTTCCCAACCCCTCCAGGAGCAACATTTCCCAACCCCCCAGGAGGAACGTCTCCCAACCCCCCAGGAGCAACGTCTCCCAACCCCCCAGGAGCAACGTCTCCCAACCCCCCAGGAGCAACGTCTCCCAACCCCCCAGGAGTTACGTCTCCCAACCCCCCATGAGCAACGTCTCCCCACCTATTCAGAAGCAACCTCTTCCAAATCATCCAGGAGCAACATCTCCAAACTATCCAAGAGCAACGTCCCCCAACCATATAGGAGCAACTTTTCCAACTACTTAGGTGCAACGTTTCCCAGCCGTGTAGGAGCTACTTTTTCCAACCCCCAAGGAGCATTGTCTCCCACCATCCAGGAGCATTGTCTTCCAAACCATCCAGGAGCAACGTCTCCCAACTTTCCAGGAGCAACGTCTCCCAACTATCCAGGAGCAACGTCTCCCAACCACCTAGGAGCACTGTTTCCCAACCCCCCAGGAGCAACGTCTCCCAACCACCCAGGAGCAACTTCTCCCAACTACCCAAGAGCAACGTCTCCCAACCACCCAGGAGCAACGTCTCCCATACTCCCAGGAGCAATGTCTTCCAAACCATCCAGGAGCAACATCCCCCAAACAATCCAGCAGCAACGTCCCCCAACTATCCAGGAGCAAGCTCTCCCAACCATCTAGGAGCAACATTTTCCAAGCACCTAGGTGCAACGTCTCCCAACCCCCCAGGAGCAACCTTTTTCCAGCTCTGCAGGAGCATCATTTCCCAACTACCAAGTACCATTGTCTCTCAAACCATCTAAGAGCAATGTCTCCCAACTATCCAGGAGCAACGTCTTCCAACCATCTAGGAGCAATGTTTCCCAAGCACATAGGAGCAACGTTTCTCAACTCCCCAGGAGCAGTGTCTTCCAACTCACCAGGAGCAACTTTTCCCAACTCCCTGGAGCATCGTTTCCTAACCACGCAGGAGCATCGTTTCCCAACCACCCAGGAGCAACGTCTCCCAACTATCCAGGAGCAACGTCTCCCAACTATCCAGGAGCAACGTGTCCCAACCATCTCAGGCCTATTTGGTGATGAATAATGCTTTTTCCGGCATGATGGAGCACCGTGTCACAAGACAGAAGTGAACACTAAGTGGCTCGGTGATGACATTTTGGATCCATGACCTGGAAACTCCCAAGATCTCATCCCACTGAGAACCCGTGGACAATCCTCAATAGGTGGGTAGGCAAACAAAAACACAGAGATTGTGATAAACTCCAAGCACTGATTAGGAAGAACCGGTTATCAGCAGCCAGGATTTGGCCCAGAAGCTGATATCTAGCATGTCGGGGCGAAGTGCAGAAGGCTTGAAAAACAAGAGAAATATAGAGGCTTTGCCTAACCTTCATGTATTTGTCAAGAACATTGTAAAAACAAATCGGACTCAGGACTCAGTCACATAAAACGCAAGCGAATATGGACTCCCTTCTTTTGAGTAGAGTCATACACATGATTGTGGACAAAAATCGCTGCATGTCCTGTTTTTTCACGTCTCGGAATGCGTTGTTTATTGTTTGCAATGGGACAGTCAAACAGATCGCAGGCGGGGAGATGCGGGGAGATGCACACGCAGGCGGTGAGCTGCGGGGAGATGCACATGCAGGTGGTGAGCTGCGCACCGAGTGCCGTGTGCAGCTTCTATTGAGAACAATGGGAAACATTTGTCAATTCTTGCCAGAAGATCAGAATTTTAGAGAAGTGATGCGAGGCGGTTTGCATAAAAAACCTCTTGCATCCGCAGAAAAAGCGTCCGTTGACAAGCGCGATATCAAGCTGGGTTTCTTGGCCCAATATCGCTGTCCTCTGTGTGTAGAAAGCCTACCCTAAGGCCTCATGCCCACGGCCGGGTCAGATTCCGACTGCGAAATCTCACAGCGGAATCAGACCCGGCGCCACCCAGAGACCCTATACTCACCTGTCCGGATCCGCTGCGTGTGTGTCGGCCGGTGAGCTGGCGCACATCCGCAGTGCAGCGCATGACGCACCGGCGCTGGGCTGTGACGCGGATTCCCGTGATACTTCTGCAGCGCTCACTGCAGAAGTATCGCGGGACGGATGGCTTCTATTGACTGCAATGGAAGCCGTCCATGCGATTTTCCGCACAAAATAGAACATTCTGCGATTTTCCCCCATGAAAATCGCCGTTGATTTCCGCTCGTTGACAGGGGAGAATCGTTTAACACAGCAGGTCTATGGACGGACATTGCTGCAGATCGCGGTGGGTGTCTGACCGCGAATTCCGCAGTGATAATCCGTCCGTGGGCATTCGGCCTAAAAGAGCTAAACCCACCAAAGAGCAAACTGGGTGACAACTAAACTTTGTGTCAGTCTCAAAACTTTTGGTCATGACTGTAGGTGACGCAGTGATAAGAGAGAGCAAGATGGCTGCCGCTTCCAAGCACTGAAGGGAAGTTAAGGGGGCCTCGTGGCTCTTTGTGCAGCAGAAGCCCCTCTACTGCCGCCCTCTGGGGGTCATTTCCTGGGAGATGAGAGCTCTGTAATCTCTGGGCCCAGGTCACTTACAGGACAGGGCCTGCGATCAGGGAGGTCACGGGGACGTCGCCACTTACAGGACAGGGCCTGCGGTCAGGGAGGTCACGGGGACGTCGCCACTTACAGGACAGGGCCTGCGGTCAGGGAGGTCACGGGGACGTCGCCACTTACAGGACAGGGCCTGCGGTCAGGGAGGTCACGGGGACGTCGCCTGCGCACATCTCATCCCAGGAGGAAAAAAAGCTAAATGCCAGAGGAAGTGAGAAGAAGACAGGATTGTGCTGAATGTAGCTGAGAAACAAGTGGCTACAGAGGAGCTCCGCGACGCTTATCCTGCAAACTCCAGCACAAGTGGATGGCAGATGTGTTTATGGAGCGGCTGCCATTTGTTCTTTCCTTTAGAAGGTCCATGTGATCACATCAGGGGTAACATCAGTGCCGGCACCCCCTGATCCCCCTACATACCCTGTTTCCTGGAAAATAAGACCTATCCCCAAAATAAACCCTAGCATGAGTTTTCAGGATTTCTGAGGATGCAGAATGCTTTTTCAGGATTTCTGAGGATTCCTGAACTATTAGCCCTACTCAAAATTAAGTTAATTTAAATATTAATAAATTATTATAAGACACTGTCTTATTTTGGCCGGCTTAGATACAGCAGCTCAGCAGAGAGTACCACACAGGATAGGATTAGATACAGCAGACAGTATCACACAGGATAGGATTAGATACAGCAGCTCAGCAGACAGTATCACACAGGAGAGGATTAGATACACAGCTCAGCAGACAGTATCACACAGGATAGGATTAGATACAGCAGCTCAGCAGACAGTATCACACAGGAGAGGATTAGATACACAGCTCAGCAGACAGTATCACACAGGATGGGATTAGATACACAGTATCACACTGGATATGATTAGATACAGCAGCTCAGCAGACAGTATCACACAGGATAGGATTAGATACACGGCTCAGCAGAAAGTATCCCACAGGGTAGGATTACATACATGGCTCAGCAGACAGTACCACACAGAATAGGATTAGATACATGGCTCAGCAGACAGTACCACACAGAATAGGATTAGATACATGGCTCAGCAGACAGTATCACACAGGATAGGATTAGATACAAGGCTCAGCAGACAGTGTCACACAGGATAGGATTAGATACACGGCTCAGCAGACAGTATCACACAGGATAGGATTAGATACACAGATCAGCAGACAGTATCACACGGGATAGGATTAGATACACAGCTCAGCAGACAGTATCACACAGGATAGGATTAGATACAGGAGCTCAGCAGACAGTATCACACAGGATAGGATTAGATACACGGCTCAGCAGACAGTATCACACAGGATAGGATTAGATACACGGCTCAGCAGACAGTATCACACAGGATAGGATTAGATACACGGCTCAGCAGCATAAGGCCGATTTCACATGAGTGCTAAGCTCGCACAAATAGGAACTCCATTCCTTAATGCGACGAGGAAAATCATTGTGGCATGCTCTATCTTATCGCGGTCCTCGGAACGCGTCGCTCATTGATTTCATTGGGACCGTGAGCCTCACTTGGCTCTCATGCAGTACGATGGGCGCGCGATGCCAGGCTTCCTATTGTAATCAGTGGGAAACCCTTCCGATCTGCTATTGTGCGTCAGACTCGGCCGGAGGATCGGAAATTCACAGAAGTTATTCGAGGCGTTTTTGCCTGAAAATTGTATAGTATTTTTTGCGCCAGCACGCTCCCCGTGACTTTAATGGCCGATAAAGTTTAATTTGGGCGAATTGATGCACCAAAATAAGAGACACCGAGTTTTTTTCTTGCGAGGCTGAAATGGACATGTGGCCAAACACATTAAACACAACGAGTTCTATTCACTGCATATAAAATCATAGAGAGCCTGCAAAAACATACAGTAAAATACGCACTGACGCGCAAAAAACGCAATGCCCAGCATGCAAATATCCGCGTGAAGCCGGCCTTAATGTTATGTGATAGGTTTATCTTATCGATTATCTTCACTGTGTTCTCCCACAATGCACTGAATTTTATGGGAGGAGCCTGTAGCTCAACTTCAAGTTACATGAATAGAATGACAACTGCAGTGGAAACTGACAGACCAGGAGAGTGGTTGTATAGATGGAATGCAGGAGAGGTGGACCTGTTACATCTGTGTATATGTATGTTTATATATATATGTATGTATCGTACGAGTTGTAAAGACAGCACTGTGCAAAGATGTGGAGAAAATGCTGCGGAGTAAGAATGCTTCCAGAAATAGAAGGGTTAATCGTTTATTTTAGGCATTTAACAAAATACAAAGAGGGTAGAGAGATGATGAGGCCAGCGCCTTGGGAAAGGAGGGTGCAGGATAACACGTACTAGATCCCGGGGAGATCCTCTCCAATCCACTTCAGTGGAGAGCCGCATATACGGGAGACAGAGAACCCCCCATCATCAGATTGTGGGGGGAAAAAACAATTAGATAGAAAACTGCCAAGTCTGCTGAAAACATGTAGCCCAAAGGGTTAGAGAGCACTCACTGGGGAAAGGGGAGCATGCTCAGTATGTCCTGGGCTAGTAGCTCCCCCTCTGGATCCTGCATAGCCTTCAGCATACCGCAGGCCTGTACTGCAGGCGGTGTGGGTCCAGCTAATCCTCCACATGGAGGGTCACTAATATTAAAATAGACTTGATCCCTAATATCTGGAGTTGACATGGATTTGGTCGGGACCCACACCACCTGCAGAAGATGCAGGATTCATGGCATCGGTACACTTAAGGCTATGCAGGATCCAGAGGGGGAGCTACTAGCCCAGTACATACTGAGCACGCTCCCCTCTCCTGCGTGAGTACTCTCTAACCCTTGGGCTACATGTTTTGAACGCACTTGGCGATTTTCTTTCAAAATACAAAGGAACTAAACAACAGAGAAATGCAACCCCCATCAGTATCTGGTATGACGCCCCTCACCTTCATCAGTTCTTCTCGGTACACTTGCACACAGTTTTTGAAGACAGGCGCTTCCCTTCATTGCTGGGGGCTCCCTTCATCTCAGCACGATGGATTCCCCTGCATCGGAGCTGGCGGGATATTCCTGCTACGGGGATATTCCTCCAGCTCCCCTGCAGGGGAAGCCCTCTCTCCCCGCTACAGGGATATCCCGCCAGCTCCCATGCAGGGGAATCCTGAGATGAAGGGAGCCCCCAGCAATGTAGGGAATCCCTGCGGGGCTTTCCTTCATCTCTCTCTCTTTCCTCCCAAAGCAGCAGCGCTTTTTTCTGCAACACGCTGAATCGTGTGAATGGGCAATTTCACAGCTAATTAACCCTGTAGGCCCCCTGTCCACGGCCGCTGTGGAATATTGCCAGCGGTATTCTGCCGCGGGGGAGGAGGGGGGCGCTGTCAGTTCTCTGCGGTGAGCCTATCTGACAGGTAGGCTCACCGCGGAGAATCGCGGCAAATCGTGGCATGACGCAATTTAGATCTCTATGATTCTCCGCTCATGGATCCTGCGGCTGTGCTTTTCATGGCAATGCTATGGAAAGCGTTCACTGCCTTACCCGCGGCCGGATTATCACCACGGGTAATGCAATGAACAATCCCCGTGGACAGGCAGCCTTAGTCACCGCCCAATAATGTTTTTACATCCTAGCTAAATGGGCTTTAATCCTAGAGGACGTAAAAACATGCATCCTCTTAGGATTAAAGCCACGTGGGCTGTGGACATGACATGTCCATGCTGTCGTTTCCTGGAGCTGTCATGAGGGGCCGCGGGGAGCCCCCCCCCTCTATCTAATGGATAGCACCGATCGCAATAAAGTAAATAAAAAGTTAAAGATTGAGCTGCCCTTGTGGATCGGATCCATCAGCTGAGATTACTCACCCCGGTCGTCCGTGCTGTCCTGCGGTGATCTGCTTTGCTTAGACTAATTCAAATACTGTGGGGTCAAAATACACAGTACACCCCTAGATGAATTCGTTAAGGGGTCTAGTGTTCAGAATGGGGTCATTTGTGGGGGTCCTCCATCATTTGGCTGCTCTACAAGTGGGCAATGGGGCCTGGATTTACTGTTGTTGATAATCAATGTTAAATTTGTACGTCTCTTAAATGGTTAAAAATAATCAAAAGTTTTCCAAATGTGCGTCCAGAATAAAGTAAACAGATGGAAATATATATCATAGCAAAAATTGTACAATATGTCTGCACATATTGGAGATATTGCGATTGAAATTGTGAAAAAATGATCGCTTTTAATAAATATGCATAAATTGTATCTGTCTATTTTTTTACCAGCTACAGGAAGTACAACATGTGGCGAACAAAGAATGCCAGAATCACTGGGATCTGCAGAACCTTTACGGAGTCATTCTATGTCAAAGTGACACGTCAGATTTCCAAAATTTGGCTCCGTCACTAAGGGGTTAAGCTCCGGACTTGATAGCAGAAAATTGTTCATTCACACAATTTTTTGTGCAGCTATTTTCTGCGCAATTTTCACGCCCAAGTGAATGAGCCGTAAACGTTTTACACCATTCGGTATTTATAGTGTACCCGATGCTGTAGGAGATATATGGTACAACACTAGGTATACATATATACAGTGCCGGGTCCAGCAGGAGCATTATATAATATACTATATGTGTATACCGCACAGGGCCCTTCTACAGGCGATGATTATTATACTCCTGCCATCCAGCGACTGTCGCTCAGGGTAAATACATGCAGCCACTGGACTAACGGAATGTGTTTGCTCACCGTTCGCCGTTCAGGTTCTGCATTAGAGCTGACCGTCGACCGGCCGCGTGAACAGGCAGTCATTCATCTAGGAGCGACTGCCTGTTTACTGTGAACCGAGGCCGGAGGGCCAGAATGATCCCCGGCCCATTTACTCAGCAATGATCGTTCTTGTGTAAAAGCAGCTCAACGACCCCTATGTAATATAGCCAATCAATCAAGTCCAACATCAGCCATATGGGACCGCCCACTTGACACATTGGAGCTTACTTGCTATTCAAAATATGACAGTTTTCTGGCTTTACACCACATGTACTACGTGTTTTAAACACTTCCACAGTAGGACCGCCAGGGTTGGGCGCCCCCTTGAACCGCCAAGAGGACACATCTGTCCCAGCGCTAATTTTTACATTCCAGCAGTTTTTCCAGAGGTTTATGTTTTGGTGATGGTAGTACAGGTTTAACTTTGGGATGAATCCCCCAACAGTTTAGACAGGGGTCCACGTGGGGCGACAGATCGGGGTCGGGTTGCTCGCGTGCTGCTCCATTGTCATCTGCACTATCCCCATGGGGGTCCACAGGGCCCTCTTCCTCCTCCACAGTCATGGATTGGTGAGACGCTTTTTCAGGGGGGATGGATCAGCTGACCAACATTTTGGGGGAAATAGATGTAGGCTCTAAATGACAGAAAGTCACAAAAACCGGATCGCTGCACCAGAACTTACAGACACGGCGGGAGGAACAAATTTGAAAGGGAACAGATCTGCCCCCACGGCTGTGCTGGTGTTAGGATAGTTTTCTGACTTGCCTAAATTGCTCCAAAATTTTGCTGCAATTTTTGATATATTCTAAGTCAACTAATTGACGGTGTAAACTTAAGCTAGACAGTCTTAACCCCTTAAGGACCAGGCTGTTTTGTACCTCAAGGACCAGACACTCTTTTTAGGGGTCTTACCCATCTGGCGGTTCTACTGCCCTCCTTGTTTTCCTTTAGCTACCAAAATTATTTTTGCGGTGTTTTTTGTACATATAGGGCTGTTTTTTAATATCTTTTTCACTGACTTTTTTGTCTGTTTTTTTTTAGTTTTATTGGGGGTAAAAAGCTAAAGAAACCTGATTTTATAAACATTTCCAGTTATGTTTTTTTATATAAGTATATTTGCGCTAAAATAAAGTATGGGAGCGGGTTCCTCATTTTCGGCCTTTTCAGTATATGATATATATGGTTTGGGATTACAGGGTGCTTATAGCGTTGGTTTGGGGTTATTTTCTTTTTTATGTATATATTGATGTTTTATTCTGTTTTTTTTACTAATTGATGTAATCATGTTTTATACCATCTATGTCTCCCATGATGTCGTGTAAGACCTCCGGGGGACATTCACATGTTTTTTTTTATTTGATACTTTCCCACTGTAGCCGGGGCAGCCATAGGATCTGCATCTGGTATTAGTGCATCTTGACGCCACCAGGTTAACCTGGTGAGCCAAGATTGACGGGGGGTGGCGCCCCCTGTACCTGATTGGCTGGACTGGCTGCTTGCTCGCAGGTCCTGCAAGCTAAGTAAAGAAGAAGCAGAAAAAAATTATACACCCGCCGCCAGTGCTGCATGGACGAACCACCCCTCAGCAACTTAGTTATGCGGCGCTACAGCCGCCTGCAGAGCTGCATCAACCAACCCGCCCTGAGCAAGTTACTTACCCTGCGGCGGTGGCACAGTAGCTCACAAGGCTGAAACCCCCCCTCTGAGAACAGACAAGGTGCGCCCTGTCTCCAAACTCACAGGCCGCCATAATGGACATTGCTGCCACTGGACGCATAGGAATCTCTGCACGGAAGTTACTACTTGAGCGTCCAGCGAGCCACACTTGTTACACGGGCGGCGGCACGGAGACATCTGTGACGCCAGCCGCGAGGGAGGCCAGACTGAAAACGGAGAGGTGAGTGGACGGCCTTGTACACTGCGTGGTACAAATGCCGGCCGGGACGGAGGAAAGAGGCTACAGCGCCACCATACATTGGCCGAGCGCTGCAGTCTTTGCCTGAGGGTTCATATACTTGTTACGCTTACATTATCAGATGAAAATGCTGCCGTCTTACAACAGTAACATACCAGCATTTACAGGTATGTAACCCTAGGAACTTCTGTAACACTCAGCCTAAGGCAGCAGCGCTGAGACAATGTATGCGCACTGTGCAGCTAGGACCTAGCAGCATTGACCCTATCAGGAGATAGGGCTGTGAGAGGGGCGTTCCTCCTGTCAAACCCCTAGCTTCTGGTGGCGTCAAGATACACTAATACCGCTGCAACCATAGAATCCCCGGTAACAGGAAAAAACATCCCCCCTGTAGTGACAGTAGTCACTGGCAGAGCTGGTCAGGGTCTAGTACAACCCTGCAGCTTAGCTGTAGCAGGGGGTCCCGACGGTCATGTGGTTGAACACTTCCACTTTCACTTTTAGTACACAGCACTCATTGAGCGATGTGTACTAAAGAAAGGAGAAAGGGTTAAAACCCATTTCTCCCTCCTCCTGCGGGTTATCAGCTGTGACTAAGAGCTGACAATCTGATTGATTGCAGAATCAGAGGCTTTAATCCCCGCAGTAATTTTACATACGGCTGGGCTTAAAGCCCGGGACCAAGCGCCGTAAATTTGCTATTCTTGGTCCTAAATGGGTTAATATTGAACATATTTATCATTCAATAGAGCATGTATGTAGTATTTACTATGCCGTATATATACCCTGTGCTGTGTATATAATGTTACCGGAGCTCTTTATATATTGTCACCCTGTGCTGTGTGTGTATTTTACACTTTCTGCTGTATTTATATTGCCCCTTTAGCTGTGTATATATAGTATTGTCCCTGAAGCTGTATATATACCGGTAGTACTCCATGTCGTGTGTGTGTGTGTATATGTGTGTGTATATATATATATATATATATATATATATATATATATATATATATATATATATATATATTATACACACATACAATTTCCTCGGAGCTCTTTAAATATTATCCCTCTGTGCTGTATATACAATGTTCCTTGTGCTGTATATATACTCTGTGTATACCTCTGGGTCTCCGCTCTGTGTACATTGAGCTCTGGGCTCTATATATACCCCGTGCCCTGTGTATACTCTCTGTATACGGCCGGAGCTCCGCTCTATGTATATAGTATACTCTGTGCTGTGTATATACCCCGTGCTCTGTGTATACTCTCTGTATACGGTGGGTCTCCGCTCTGTGTACATTGAGCTCTGTGCTATATATATACTCGGTGCTGTATATATACCCCGTGCCCTGTGTATACTCTCTGTATACCGCGGCTCTCCCCTCTGTGTATATAGTATACTCTGTGCTGTATATATACCCCGTGCCCTGTGTATGCTCTCTTTGTACGGCCGGGTCTCCGCTCTGTGTATATAGTATACTCAGTGCTGTATATATACCCCGTGCCCTGTGTATACTCTCTGTATCTGGTTGGGGCTCCGCTCTGTGTATATAGTATACTCTGTGCTGTGTATATATATACTCGGTGCTGTACATATACCCTATGCCCTGTGTATACTCTGTATACCGCGGTTCTCTGCTCTGTATGTATATATACTCTGTGCTGTGCATATATGCCCTGTGTATACTCCCTTTTATACGGCCAGGTCTCTGCTCTGTGTATATAGTATACTCAGTGCTGTGTATATATACCTCGTGCCCTGTGTATACTCTCTGTATACGGCCGGGGCTCTGCTCTGTGTGTAATATATATATATATCTCGGTGCTGTGTATATATGCCCCGTGCCCTCTGTATACTCTCTGTATACGGCGGCGCTCCGCTCTGTGTATATAGTATACTCTGTGCTGTGTGTGTATATATACCCCGTGCCCTGTATATACTCTCTGTATATACTCTCTGTATACGGCCAGGGCTCAGCTCTGTGAATATATATACTCGGTGCTGTATATATAGCCCGTGCCCTGTGTATACTCTCTGTATACGGCCGGGCTCCGCTCTGTGTATATATACCCCGTTCCCTGTGTATACTCTCTGTATACGGCCCAGGCTCCGCTCTGTGAATATATATACTCGGTGCTGTATATATACCCCGTGCCCTGTGTATACTCTCTGTATACGGCCGGGGCTCCGTTCTGTGTATATAGTATACTCTGTGCTGTGTATATACCCTGTGCCTTGGGTATACTCACTGTATATGGCCGGGTCTCCGCTATGTGTACATTGAGCTCAGTGTGTATAGTATACATTGTGCTGTATATATGCCCTGTGTATACTCTCTGCATACCGCTGAGGCTCCGCTCTGTGTATATATATACTCGATGCTGTATATATTCCCGTGCCCTGTGTATACTCTCTGTATACGGCCGGGGCTCCGCTCTGTGAATATATATACTCTGTGCTGTATATATACCCCGTGCCCTGTGTATACTCTCTGTATACAGCCAGGGCTCCGCTCTGTGAAGATATATACTCGGTGCTGTGTATATATACCCCGTGCCGTGGGTATACTCTCTGTATACGGCCGGGGCTCCGCTCTGTGTATATATATATATACTCGGTGCTGTATATATACCCCGTGCCCTGTGTATACTCTCTGTATATGGCTGGGGCTCCGCTCTGTGTATATAGTATACTCGGTGCTGTATATATACCCCGTGCCCTGTGTATACTCTCTGTATACGGCCGGGCTCCGCTCTGTGTATATATACCCCGTGCCCTCTGTATACGGCCGGGCTCCGCTCTGTGTATATAGTATACTCTGTGCTGTATATATACCCCGTGCCCTCTGTATACGCTCTCCATACTCTCAGTGTACGGCCGGGCTCCGCTCTGTGTATATAGTATACTCGGTGCTGTATATATACCCCGTGCCCTCTGTATACTCTCTGTATACGGCCGGGCTCCGCTCTGTGTGTGTATACTCTCTGTATACGGCCGGGCTCCGCTCTGTGTATATAGTATACTCGGTGATGTGTATATATACCCCGTGTCCTGTGTATACTCTCTGTATACGGCCCGGGGTCCGCTCTGTGTATATATACCCCGTGCCCTCTGTATACTCTCTGTATACGGCCGGGCTCCGCTCTGTGTATATATACCCCGTGCCTTGTGTATACTCTCTCTATACTCTCTGTATACGGCCGGGCTCCGCTCTGTGTATATAGTATACTCGATGCTGTATATATACCCCGTGCCCTGTGTATACTCTCTCTATACGGCCGGGCTCCGCACTGTGTACATATATATACTCTGTGCTTTATATATACCCTGTGCCCTGTGTATACTCTTTCTATACTCTCTGTATATGGCCGGGCTCTGCTCTGTGTATATATACCCCGTGCCTTGTGTATACTCTCTCTATACTCTCTGTATACGGCCGGGCTCCGCTCTGTGTATATAGTATACTTGATGCTGTATATATACCCCGTGCCCTGTGTATACTCTCTCTATACGGCCGGGCTCCGCACTGTGTACATATATATACTCTGTGCTTTATATATACCCTGTGCCCTGTGTATACTCTTTCTATACTCTCTGTATATGGCCGGGCTCTGCTCTGTGTATATATACCCCGTGCCCTCTGTATACTCTCTGTATACGGCCGGGCTCCGCTCTGTGTATATATACCCCGTGCCCTCTGTATACTCTCTGTATACGGCCGGGCTCCGCTCTGTGTATATACACCCCGTGCCCTCTGTATATTCTCTCTATACAGTCTGTATACGGCCAGGGCTCCACTCTGTGTATATAGTATACTCTGTGCTGTATATATACCCCGTGCCCTCTGTATACTCTCTGTATACGGCCGGGATCCGCTCTGTGTATATAGTATACTCTGTGCTGTATATATACCCCGTGCCCTCTGTATACGGCCGGCCTCCGCTCTGTGTATATATACCCCGTGCCCTCTGTATACTCTCTGTATACGGCCGGGCTCCGCTCTGTGTATATATACCCCGTGCCCTCTGTATACTCTCTGTATATGGCCGGGGCTCCGCTCTGTGTATATACACCCCGTGCCCTCTGTATACTCTCTGTATACGGCCGGGGCTCTGCTCTGTGTATATACACCCCGTGCCCTCTGTATACTCTCTGTATACGGCCGGGCTCCGCTCTGTGTATATACACCCCGTGCCCTCTGTATACTCTCTGTATACGGCCGGGCTCCGCTCTGTGTATATATACCCCGTGCCCTCTGTATACTCTCTGTATACGGCCGGGCTCCGCTCTGTGTATATATACCCCGTGCCCTCTGTATACTCTCTCTATACAGTCTGTATACGGCCGGGGCTCCACTCTGTGTATATAGTATACTCTGTGCTGTATATATACCCCGTGCCCACTGTATACTCTCTGTATACGGCCGGGCTCCGCTCTGTGTATATAGTATACTCTGTGCTGTGTATATATACCCCGTGCTCTCTGTATACTCTCTGTATATACTCTCTGTATACGGCCGGGCTCCGCTCTGTGTATATATACCCCGTGCCCTCTGTATACTCTCTGTATACGGCCGGGCTCCGCTCTGTGTATATATACCCCGTGCCCTCTGTATACTCTCTGTATATACTCTCTGTATACGGCCGGGCTCCGCTCTGTGTATATATACCCCGTGCCCTCTGTATACTCTCTGTATACGGCTGGGCTCCGCTCTGTGAATATATACTCCGTGCCCTCTGTATACTCTCTGTATATACTCTCTGTATACGGCCGGGCTCCGCTCTGTGTATATAGTATACTCGGTGCTGTGTATATACACCCCGTGCCCTCTGTATACTCTCTGTATACGGCCGGCCTCCGCTCTGTGTATATATACCCCGTGCCCTCTGTATACTCTCTGTATACGGCCGGGGCTCCGCTCTGTGTATATACACCCCGTGCCCTCTGTATACTCTCTGTATACGGCCGGGCTCCGCTCTGTGTATATACACCCCGTGCCCTCTGTATACTCTCTGTATACGGCCGGGCTCCGCTCTGTGTATATATACCCCGTGCCCTCTGTATACTCTCTGTATACGGCCGGGCTCCGCTCTGTGTATATATACCCCGTGCCCTCTGTATACTCTCTCTATACTCTCTGTATACGGCCGGGCTCCGCTCTGTGTATATATACCCCGTGCCCTCTGTATACTCTCTCTATACTCTCTCTATACTCTCTGTATACGGCCGGGCTCCGCTCTGTGTATATATACCCCGTGCCCTCTGTATACTCTCTCTATACTCTCTGTATACGGCCGGGCTCCGCTCTGTGTATATATACCCCGTGCCCTCTGTATACTCTCTGTATATACTCTCTGTATACGGCCGGGGCTCCGCTCTGTGTATATACACCCCGTGCCCTCTGTATACTCTCTGTATATACTCTCTGTATACGGCCGGGGCTCCGCTCTGTGTATATATACCCCGTGCCCTCTGTATACTCTCTGTATACGGCCGGGCTCCGCTCTGTGTATATATACTCCGTGCCCTCTGTATACTCTCTGTATACGGCCGGGCTCCGCTCTGTGTATATATACCCCGTGCCCTCTGTATACTCTCTGTATACGGCCGGGCTCCGCTCTGTGTATATATACCCCGTGCCCTCTGTATACTCTCTGTATACGGCCGGGCTCCGCTCTGTGTATATATACTCCGTGCCCTCTGTATATACTCTCTGTATACGGCCGGGCTCCGCTCTGTGTATATATACTCCGTGCCCTCTGTATATACTCTCTGTATACGGCCGGGCTCCGCTCTGTGTATATACACCCCGTGCCCTCTGTATATACTCTCTGTATATACTCTCTGTATATACTCTCTGTATATACTCTCTGTATATACTCTCTCTATACGGCCGGGCTCCGCTCTGTGTATATAGTATACTCTGTGCTGTGTATATATACCCCGTGCCCACTGTATACTCTCTCTATATCCTCTGTATACGGCCGGGCTCCGCTCTGTGTATATATACCCCGTGCCCTCTGTATACTCTCTCTATACTCTCTGTATACGGCCGGGCTCCGCTCTGTGTATATATACCCCGTGCCCTCTGTATACTCTCTGTATACGGCCGGGCTGCGCCCTGTGTATATATACCCCGTGCCCTCTGTATACTCTCTGTATACGGCCGGGCTCCGCTCTGTGTATATATACCCCGTGCCCTCTGTATACTCTCTGTATATACTCTCTGTATACGGCCGGGCTCCGCTCTGTGTATATATACCCCGTGCCCTCTGTATACTCTCTGTATACGGCCGGGCTCCGCTCTGTGTATATACACCCCGTGCCCTCTGTATATACTCTCTGTATACGGCCGGGCTCCGCTCTGTGTATATATACCCCGTGCCCTCTGTATACTCTCTGTATACGGCCGGGCTCCGCTCTGTGTATATATACCCCGTGCCCTTTGTATACTCTCTGTATACGGCCGGTCTCCGCTCTGTGTATATATACCCCGTGCCCTCTGTATACTCTCTGTATATACTCTCTGTATATACTCTCTGTATACGGCCGGGCTCCGCTCTGTGTACATTGAGCTCTGGGCTTTGACAGCTGCTGAGTGTCACATTCCTCTCCGGCTTCCTGGCCTTTCTTGTTGCCGACCAATCAGCGGTCTCATTCCCTGCGCGAGCCTGGTTATTAACCAATGAGATGGCAGTCTCTATGCGCGGTCCCGAGGAGCAGCCAATCAGCGGCGCTCTGAGCGGGGCTGCGGACGCGCGGCGCGGGCCCGTCGTTCAGTCAGTCAGACAGAGGCGAGCGGACATGGCGGAGGGGGAGAGAGCTCCGCCACCGCCGCTCCATCTCCCCCCAGCCAAGCGGCTGTGCTCCCGGGCCTGCCCTCCCTCCCAGCAGTGTCCCCCACCGCGAGGAGCCGCCGCCCGGCCACAATACCAGCCCGAGTCGCTGCTGGACTGCGCCGCTAAGGCGGTGGCGGAGAAGTGGGCCTTCGAGCGGGTGGAGGAGCGGTTCGAGCGGATCCCGGAGCCCGTGCAGCGCCGCATCGTCTACTGGTCCTTCCCCCGCAATGAGCGAGAGATCTGCATGTACTCGTCCTTCCAGTACCGGGGCGAGGAGCCGGGGGCCCCGGCCGTGGGGCCGATAGGGGGAGCTCTGGGGCCCAGCCAGAGCTCTGCCCTCCCAGGCATCGGGGGCCCGGGGGCCCCGGGGACAGCAGGAGGAGACGGGTTGCCGTTCCGGAGGGGGATCCGGCTCCTGGAGAGCGGCTGTGTGGAGAACGTGCTGCAAGTCGGTGAGTGGCCCTAAGACTGTGGGGTGGGGGCCCCAGGGGGGGAGACGGTGACCGGCCGAGATCAGAGACCCCCAGGACTGCTGAAACGCCCCCTGTGGCTGGGGCAGGACTGTGTGGGGCCCGTGATCTGCCGCCCGGGGACCAGCTGGGGCCACTGAGGACTGCGAGGGCCCTGGATGAGCGTCGGTACCCCTTTAAGAACCCGGTAGAGGGTCTGAGACCCCGGTGGGGAGCAGATTAGGAGGCTGGCCGAGTGCCGGAACAGACGGACCATCGTGGTTGATGGTTGCAAGTAGTCAGAGTCCCTGGTCGGGACTGGCGTAGGTGCCCGGATGCACGTCGGGACTGGCGTAGGTGCCCGGATGCACGTCGGGACTGGCGTAGGTGCCCGGATGCTCGTCGGGACTGGCGTAGGTGCCCGGATGCTCGTCGGGACTGGCGTAGGTGCCCGGATGCTCGTAGGACCTCGGATGCCCGTCGGGACTGGCGTAGGTGCCCGGATGCTCGTAGGACCTCGGATGCCCGTCGGGACTGGCGTAGGTGCCCGGATGCCCGTCGGGACTGGCGTAGGTGCCCGGATGCTCGTCGGGACTGGCGTAGGACCTCGGATGCTCGTCGGGACTGGCGTAGGACCTCGGATGCTCGTCGGGACTGGCGTAGGTGCCCGGATGCTCGTCGGGACTGGCGTAGGTGCCCGGATGCTCGTCGGGACTGGCGTAGGTGCCCGGATGCCCGTCGGGACTGGTTTAGCAGTCTGGTTGAGGGTTTCAGCCAGCCCAAGACCCTAGTTACGACCAGTTGAGGACCCTGATGTGTGTAAGGACCTTCGATGAGGGTGGGCCGTAGTTCATTCCTATTCACAACACTCTCTTGAGGTCCGGAAGTTTTGAGTCCCATTCAGGACCGCAGACTGTTGACAGAAGCGCTCCTGTGGGGTGACGGGCCGCTGTGTACGGCCCAGTTGGACAGCCTGCGCCTCGCTGTAGGGACGGGGAAGCGGAGGGATATCCTGATGGAGGAATAATGAGATAATCAGTAAATGATTGGTGGGACTGAGCCGGGGACCGAGCGACCAATCACAACTTCCATCAGGACTTCGTGTCTTCTGAACCTTTGCCACATTGTGTAGATGTGTTCGTCTTGCGTCCCGCCGTAATCCTGGATCTTCTGACCTCGTTAGGGTCTTCCTTAATATATACACATTTCAGAGTTCCTCTGTGGGGGAGTTTGGCCCCGGGGGTCCTCGCTGCCTGGTTTGTGGTGCCCCTTTATTGTAGGGGGCTCCGGATAGGGGGCAGACATGGGAAGTAAATGCTGACCCCTCCAGCCGCAGTATGGGGGTCAGCCACATGTATGTTGGTCCTTTAATCTTGACCTCCTGTCTGATGTCTTGGCCAGAGCGCCCCCCCCAGGTAGTCCTCCGGTGTTACAATGTCCAACTTCTGTTTGCTACAATCATGTAGAATGTTCCACAGCGATGCCATCATCATCATCCTCCTCGTCGTCCTCCTCATCATCGCCTCCTCCTTCTGTAATTATGTTTGTTTCCAAGTAAGCTTTGCTAATAAGTGACATTCTCCAGACAAGCGCAGAGATTATCTCCCCCCCCCCCCCCCCCCCCCCTTATCAGCGGCGGATTGACTCTAACAGGCTTTGTAGGGTAAAATCCCCGGGCCAGACAATCACAAGGCTGTCAGCCTGACAAAGCAGCGACTGCTCTGCCTGCAGTGTCGGGGGGCAGCGGCGCTCTATCTGCCCCCTTCCTGGGGGTTGGGGGGGCACAAATCTAATAGAAGTGGCGTTATTTCGTAGTCCCTGATGGCGGCCGTCTGTTTATCGCTCCTCGGCCTCTTCAGGGTTATGTTTTGAGATGCAGTAAGTCCGTTGGCCGGTCGGCTGCTGCCCTCCTTTCACTCCGCTTATTTTCCGGTACGAGCGTTAATATCGGTTCTGCCGCTGAAGTTACTGATTGTCGCCAGGCTCCGACCACTGTGAGATCCCGCTGCCCGCGTCGCTGGTGGGAATGTACTGCGGGCTGTATGACCACGGGCAGCGAGCGTCACGTCCCATCTGATTAACCCCTTCCCTGACGTGTCGGCGCTGCTTCACACGGGCCAATGCATATGTACGCATGGAGAAAACACGCAGAAGGGCGGCGCCAGTAGGTTGGTGTGCTGCTTCACTGCGTATCTGCGCTGGCCGATGCGTATCCATGGCCTGTATGAATGCGTCATACCTACCAATATAAGACCCGACCGTACAGGACTGCGCACAAGTGATGGAACGTACTGAAGGCAGCGGGCGCTACTGGCTGCTTATTACTCACATAGAGATGAGGCCGCAGATCCACCTGTGTGAACGGGCCCTTGGAGGCGCTCACCTGCGTCCGGGTCCGTAAGGCTCTCCAGCCTTCTATTCTGTTTTCAGGGCAGAGAAACGGAGTAAAAATGGAAATGGACCGATCTGATCTGTTGTGATCTGATCTGATCTGTTGTGATCTGATCTGTTGTGATCTGTTCGGATCTGTTGTGATCTGATCTGATCTGTTGTGATCTGATCTGATCTGTTCTTTTTTTCCAATCTATTTCAGTAAGTTGTCAAAAAAACCAGAAAGCACACAAAGCTTCCCATTTGCTCCCATCTTTTACGTAAACAAGTGTTGCAGGCGCCGCGCTATTTATTCAGGCCGATAACCGCTTCCTGTTGAAATAAATGGGATATAAACTGATCGTTTGTTACCATTTTAATACCTTTTCTCTCCTCCAAAAACGGAAAGACGAAGGTCTAACGGAGCCGAAACAAAGTGTGAGCGGAGCCTTACGGATTGTGATTATCGCGCATGGCCCTCGGCGCGGTCACCTGATCTGTTGGGCCGGAATCGTTCAGCTATAGGCCGGACATACAGCGGGACAGACGCACATCTCTGGTTTTTTTAAGGGCCTTCTGGGCTTTGCTCACATTTGCAGTTTCCATTCTGCTCCATCATGAAGACAAACGAAGGGAACCGCTCCTTTACCCCCCTCTGATTTCGCTGGTTTTGGGGCGCTCGGTTTTTGTCCGTTCGGTTTTTCATGTTTTTTTTTCTATGAAGCAATGTAATCCGCTGCACTGTTGTTTTCCTTAAACCTGCTACGTAGCTTCCGCCTTGTTTTTCTTGCATTCATTCGCCACTGAACACGCGCCATTCTGTCCGCAGCTGTTCGTTATTCCGTTTAACGGATACGTTTTTCTACAAAAAGAAAAAAATGATTTTGGCCGCCTGCACGTGTCTGGATCAGACCCCGCAGTGGAGCTGGCCCCTGTCCCCAGCCGGGGGCCCCAGCCTAACTGTCCGGCGTCGGCTTCCTGTACTGCGGATGTGCCGCCCGTCGCTATGGCGATGATGCAGCTCCCGTGACCATTCTGCAATGATGATTGCAGAATGGCCGCGGGACAGACGGCTTCCATTGACTTCAATGGGAGCCGTCCGTGCGTTGCCCGCACTAAATCACAGCATGCTGCGATTTCTCCCCCATGAGCGGAAAATCGCAGTCAGTTTCCACTTGTGGGCAGGAAATCACGTTTTGTCACAGCATGCTATTGGCTGGAGTTGCCTCGGGATCCGGAGGGGGATGACCGCTCTGGATTTCGCAATGCAAATCCGCCCGTGTGCCGCTGGCCTTACACTAAAAACCAGATACAAAGGAACCCCAAAGTCATACAACCTCAGGTCAGTGTTTGTTTTTGGATGGATCCATCTCCAATAGGGCTGGCCGCATTAATATAACGTACTGAAGTGACCCCTCTCCGGCTGCCGGGATCCTTCACTGCAGCCCCGCTGTGATCCCGGTGATTGTTGTTATTGATGATGTCACAGGAAATCAGGTGACTGCTGTAGTCAATGAGACCCGCTGCAGGGTCACCACTTGCTCTCCTGGCATCGGCACTCACATCCTAAGCGACGTGATGCCAGAAGTTCAGGAATGCGACGCTGCAGCGGTCCCCTGATGTTATACCATTTGTCACAACAATCACCGGGACCACAGCGGGGCTGCAGTGCTGGATGTTAATCTGATTACTAATTGCAGTAATGCTTGTCCCCGTCGGCACGATGGCAGCCGCCTCTTCATCTAACATCACAATGAGGACATTTAGGTGGTGTCTGATATCTTCCACTTGTTGCAGGCCCGCTCCCCCTCTAGTTTCCACTCGTGTGATTGCGGACGCCCCACCGATGGAGCCATGAAAGGGTCACTTGTTTATATGCAGACACCCTTCCGATTCCTTTTTTCCAGGGCTATGGAATTTCGTTAACTTCTTCCAGAACCCAAAAGCCCCTAAAATCTTAACATTTGGCTGCAAGTTTCCAGGGGGAGGGAAAGCGAGAACTCCAAAGCCTCTTCCTGCGCACGTCCCCCGCCGCCCCTTTCATCCCTCCGAGAGGCTCTCTTTCTAATTCCCAGCACCAGATTCAAAGGGATTTAATTAGACATTTAGAAAAAAAAAGAGGAACAAAGCGGCTGAGAAAGAGGCCATCAGCGTTTGTAGTGTGCGGGGCTCGCAGGCGGCTCCAGGCTGCCGCTGCCACCATCTAGGCTCCCGTGAATGATCTGTGCGTCCGCCGGTCACCGCGCCGCCGCTCGCCGCAGACCACACGGGGCGCTCTGCTTACTGATTCGGAGCTCTTTTACTTCCAGTCATTTTCTCAGATATTTCTGCCAGGATGTAAATGGAAAAAATTGTGACCAAAAATAAATTCCTGCTCTTCCGGTTGTTTCCCTTGTGATCAGTATTCGCATTACGTTCAGTGGCAGCAAAACGAGCCTGGAAGATGCAGATCAGATGATGATGAATCAGGACGTGGGGACCCGCTGCACGGAGACGGCGAGGCCTGATTTCACAATCGCTGCATCTGTCTGGAGCAGATGAATATTTACATGTCGACTCGCCACCATGCTGCACCTTCCTACATCTCTCTTTTCTGTCTGCCGACTTCCATTCCACGACTGATGGTTATTACCTTTCCTCTTCATAACCTTTTGGCTGCTTCCTGTGTTTTCACATGTAGTCATTTATATAATATATTCTGCAGCCCTAGACGGAGATTGTTGTCACTCATGACGGTCCCCAGTGGGGCTCACAGTTTATAAGGGGTCATCATAGCTCATCAGTATCAGATCAGTGGGGGTCTACCACTTGGCATGCCCCCTGATCAGCTATCTGAAGTGGTCACGGGTTTAGGATGAGTGGTGTGGCCTCTTCATTACATACCAGGCACAGCGCCGTACTGTTAATAGTGGCTATGTCTGGTATAGCAGCTCAACCCAGTTCATGTGGATGGGGCAGCTCTCAGGCTGTGTGATGAATGAATATGATGCCACCGGAGCACCGCAGCCTCTTCGCTCAGCTGTTCACGGGGGTCCTGGGCGGCACTGACAGGATAAGTCATCACTATGAGGATGATGGGTCATCAGTATGTTATTTCCGGAAAACAGCTTTAAATCCCACATGGAGCCGCCGGATGTCCTCCAGACTTCGCAGCATTTTATTGGGGTGGTTTTATTTTGTGAAAATCACAGCAGAAAAAACTACGTGAATAAATGTAAGCGGCGGAGAGGTGTCGGGATCTGAGGTGGAGCGCAGCGGTGACACGGGCCTCATTGACACGGGCCTCATTGACACGGGCCTCATTGACACGGGCCTCATTGACACGGGCCTCATTGACACGGGCCTCATTGACACGGGCCTCATTGACACGGGCCTCATTGACACGGGCCTGTGAAGTATGCAGTGTTTTCACGGACAAACTGCGCATTCACTGCGGATTTGGACTTCTTGCATTTTTCACATGCAGAAAAAAACTGCAAGAAAGCTTCATTGACTTCTCCTGTATCGCAGATTCACGTCGCCCCACTTACTGCAATGGGCAATGTCAGCCGTAATACAGAGCACAGTAGGACATGCTGCGCGTGTGTTCATGCACGTAAGGCACACGTCTGAATACCCCAGCGCTGTCGGTACTATTCCTAAGTCTGCACGTATGGCCGCTGATACGGAGGGCTGAATCCCCATTGGTTTGCATCGCGGTATTCAGATCTGCGTTTTTTCAGGCGTATATTTACGTTCATGAAGGCGCCGCGTGCGAATTCACTGCAGATTTGCGCATTAAATCAATGGGACCGGTGCGTTTCTTTTGCATGTGAGAAAAATGCAGAAAGCCTGGACATAAAAAACCGTAACCGAGTCCAGATACGCAAGGAGTATGCAGAGTCTCGCTCCATGATCGCTCTGCGTCCTCACGGACCAAGACTTATACCCCCTTGGGAAAAATCTGCAGGGGAAACGATCCCGCTGCGTATTCTGATGGTGGTCGTTCTACGTTAATTACAGCGCAGTGAGTAAATCCCAACGTGAAAATGTACGCTCAGTTTTGTGCGGATGTTGACGTGCGCGTCCCATACGGAGAGCAGCTGGGATTTACAAGGAACGCCGCCCTCAATGCGATCCACATAAATACCCCCCAAGGGCTTATTCACACCCGCAAGTGTAACATCGGAGTTCCATCCAAGTTTGCAGCTGACAGAACTGATTAAAGTGCAGGCAGACCTTCGCAGCGGCCATCTTTGGTCACGGGCGGACAGGTAAAGTAGTTATCTCACAGCAGGTTTGCGCCAAAATCACCCATTAAAGTCACTAGATGTGCGGTAAACAGCATGCGCTTGCATGGTGCCCCCCTCTGGTCGCGCTCCCTACGACTCCCTCTGTGAATAGGGACTAATACTCCTCACGTTCCGTCTCATCGGCCGGCGTCAGACAAGTGTAACTGCTGGTGAACACGGGATGATCCTCTGGTGCCGCTTTCATCGCCCCCTGGGGGTCGCAGCGCCTCACCTCTGCTCCGGCGCAGGACGCGCTGCTGGGACTTGCTCATAGAACATACTTTCCATAACTTCGGCCCTCTCCTGCCCTGAGCGGGAGCGCCGGGTCGCTGGGCGGGCGCCGTCTCGCTGCGGTTATATTCACGCTGTTGGGCAAAAATAAACGGGATTGCGATTATTTTACATTTTTTTTTCCACCTGGTACTTGCCTGAAAAAATCACTGTCCGATCCCAGCTTTACTCGCGCCAATCCTGCCAGCGCGACACGACTCTTATTAGTTGTTGCGGCCCGGTGATCCGCTGTATAAACGGGCGGCGTGTACGGAGGAGCCGGATTTTCTTGTTATCGGTGCCTGGAATGTAGTTTTGCTTTCCGTGCGGAGAGATTAATCAAATAATACCAATACGAATAGCAGAATAAACGCCGCCTGCGTCCGTAACCCCGGATGTCCCGCCGCAGCTGCATACCGTCTGTCGGGGGGGGGGGGGGGCAGACGTGCTGCCAGATACTTTGTAGCTGAGTGGATAATGGCAGAAAATAATTTCTTAATGTACTCGGTGTCTCCGGGCCAGCGGGATAACGTTACCGCCTGGTAACAGAATAGCGCAGCACGGTTTTATTATCAAAGATATTGGCGCCAAATCTGTTAAGACTGCAGGGAGCGTATTGTATCTGAGAGAGAAGGGTGAGACCTGGATTCTGTACTCACGGGGGATGATGGAGAAGGAGTCTGTGACCTCAGTGGCGTCTGAGACCTGTAATGGCAGCCATGTTGGTAATTACGGATGTATCTAAGCCAGTGGTCTCCGACCTGCAGCTTTCCAGCTCTTGTAGAACTACAACTCCCAGCATGCCCTGCGGACGGGTGATGTGAGTGGTGACCGCTTACCATCAGGTTCACTCCTCATTCGCCTGTTGATCAGACTGTCCAAGGCAGCGGTGTTTCGGGCGCGGGCGCTCTGCCCTTTAGGGTATCACGTCTCATGATGATCGTTGACCTGGGCGGATGGTGGACAGAGTCTCCGCAGGCCCAGAAAGGTCAGATACCCCCTGGACTCATAGGCGTCCCCGCGCACCCAGACAGGGGTGGGGCTCACGGGCGAAGGGGTTTTATATAAGGGCTCATTCACACGCGTGTATTTGCGCACCACTTAGTGCGTGTGAATAGAAGCCATTGATCTCAGTAGGTTTCACATGTTCCTATTCCTCACGGATAAGACCTGCAGCGCTTAGAACATGCGAGCGACCGCTTGGTCCGAAGCACAGAGCGCAGTAGCTCAATGAAGTCAGCGGGATTCTGCGTGTTCACTATGTATTTGCGCACATGATCCACGGCCGCGATCGCAGTTGTTACAAAAAAATTTTTTGATTGCATAAATACAAAGTGAAAGACGAACAAAACCGCGCCGCTCGGAATACACCGGGAATGTGCTGCTCATTCATGGACTGAAGGCTGCATCATGCGTGTGAATGAGCCGCAAGCGTGTGAGTATAAGGCTCCCGAATAGGCATGCGCTGCGCGGCCCGTTGATGTCTTCCTGTCTTGGTGTGTGTTTTTTTTTTTTAATGCATATTTTTAATCACAACTTTTTTATTTTACGCCTCGGATTTTGGCTTTGCAGTGATATGCAACTTCAAAATGCGCATCAAAATACACGTCGTTGGGTTGTGGGGCGCGTAATGTGAGGCATAGCCGCACCCAAAAACCAATCGCACCACAGGAACATACTCAAATGTGAGCAGCATTTAAGATAAAGTGCTGCAACTTTCTCATATAACTTGTGTCAGAACACCGCTCTCTAGGATCTGTGCTTGCTGTCAGCAAAGAGGAACATATGTACACTCCTTGTCAAAAAAACAGAAGTTGTTCTGCTGCAGACCCGGCATGCGGCTCCATCCCAGGCAGATCTGTAGATGATGAGAGTTGTGGTGATTAGATGGACGGTCACCGGAGGCCCTAAAATTGGTTCCCCTATTGGCCTATAAGAGGCTCTCGGAGCTCCTTGTGTGTAGTGACCTCTTCTTCCGCTTGTAGAGCTTGTGCACCACTAGACGCCTCTACAACACAGAGAAGAGATTTCACCTCGTTACCAGAGGGGGGCGCATTATTGGGGTGTGAGAAGCTGGATCGTCATATCGATGAATTGTCCCCACCGGCCATTTGGCCAGACTGTTAGGAGGTGTTGGGACCAGTGGATGGGGGCACACAAGGTGACCGGGCTCAGGACCCCCTACAGACCACCAGTAGAGAGGAGCGTCTGACCAGACTGTTAGGGGGTATTGGGACCAGTGGATGGGGGCACACAAGGTGACCGGGCTCAGGACCCCCTACAGACCACCAGTAGAGAGGAGCATCTGACCACACTGTTAGGAGGTGTTGGGACCAGTGGATGGGGGCACACAAGGTGACCGGGCTCAGGACGCCCCCTACAGACACCAGTAGAGAGGAGCGTCTGACCAGACTGTTAGGAGGTGTTGGGACCAGTGGATGGGGGCACACAAGGTGACCAGGCTCAGGACACCCCCTACAGACCGCCAGTAGAGAGGAGCGTCTGACCAGACTGTTAGGAGGTGTTGGGACCAGTGGATGGGGGCACACAAGGTGACCAGGCTCAGGACACCCCCTACAGACCGCCAGTAGAGAGGAGCGTCTGACCAGACTGTTAGGAGGTGTTGGGACCAGTGGATGGGGGCACACAAGGTGACCGGGCTCAGGACGCCCCCTACAGACCACCAGTAGAGAGGAGCGTCTGACCCAACTGTTAGGAGGTGTTGGGACCAGTGGATGGGGGCACACAAGGTGACCGGGCTCAGGACCCCCTACAGACCACCAGTAGAGAGGAGCGTCTGACCAGACTGTTAGGGGGTATTGGGACCAGTGGATGGGGGCACACAAGGTGACCGGGCTCAGGACCCCCTACAGACCACCAGTAGAGAGGAGCATCTGACCACACTGTTAGGAGGTGTTGGGACCAGTGGATGGGGGCACACAAGGTGACCGGGCTCAGGACGCCCCCTACAGACCACCAGTAGAGAGGAGCGTCTGACCAGACTGTTAGGAGGTGTTGGGACCAGTGGATGGGGGCACACAAGGTGACCAGGCTCAGGACACCCCCTACAGACCACCAGTAGAGAGGAGCGTCTGACCCAACTGTTAGGAGGTGTTGGGACCAGTGGATGGGGGCACACAAGGTGACCGGGCTCAGGACCCCCTACAGACCACCAGTAGAGAGGAGCGTCTGACCAGACTGTTAGGGGGTATTGGGACCAGTGGATGGGGGCACACAAGGTGACCGGGCTCAGGACCCCCGACAGACCACCAGTGGAGAGGAGCATCTGACCACACTGTTAGGAGGTGTTGGGACCAGTGGATGGGGGCACACAAGGTGACCGGGCTCAGGACCCCCTACAGACCACCAGTAGAGAGGAGCGTCTGACCAGACTGTTAGGGGGTATTGGGACCAGTGGATGGGGGCACACAAGGTGACCGGGCTCAGGACCCCCTACAGACCACCAGTGGAGAGGAGCATCTGACCACACTGTTAGGAGGTGTTGGGACCAGTGGATGGGGGCACACAAGGTGACCGGGCTCAGGACGCCCCCTACAGACCACCAGTAGAGAGGAGCGTCTGACCAGACTATTAGGAGGTGTTGGGACCAGTGGATGGGGGCACACAAGGTGACCAGGCTCAGGACACCCCCTACAGACCGCCAGTAGAGAGGAGCGTCTGACCAGAATGCTTGGCGGTGTTGGGACCAGTGGATGGGGGCACACAAGGTGACCGGGCTCAGGACGCCCCCTACAAACCACCTTCGTTCGCAGTGATGCCGTGAACTATGAAACCGGATGCTAAGGAGGGAAACCGGGTTGTCTTCAGCAATGAATCAAGGTTCAGTTTGGGCGCTGATGACGGCCGTGTTCGTGTCTAGAGACCTCAAGTTGAGCCCCTGAATCCTACCCCTGCCCCTGCTGGTGTGATTACTCGGTTGCATGTATTATTCTCGCTCACAAGCTGAGAACCTTCACAGACCTTAGGCTCCCTGTCCACGGACGTGTATTCGCCGGCGGTAAACTGCCGGCGAATCATGACGGCCGACGCTTTCCATAGCATTGCTATGGAAAGCGCCGGCCCCTGTCCACGAGTGGAGAATCATTGCGATTTTCCGCTCACGGCGAGCAATTCGCAGCATGCTGCGAATCGCCCCGATTCTCCGCAGCCAGCCTATCCGTCAGATAGGGCTGACTGGCGGAGATTCGGCGGCGGCTCCTGTGGGACTTCGCAATGCCCGTGGACAGGGGGCCTAATACGTCTGCACCTCCAGACTGATACATTGTAACAATCCATCAGATTTGTGTAGATTAATATACTGTAACAAACCATCACTAATCTAGTAATGTTGCCGGATTCTGAGAGCTGTAACATGTATGTGTGTCGGCCATCACAAGGTCTCACATCTACAGGACTGAGAACAATCACATGTTGCCATTCACTGTCAGCAAACAGAGATCCTAAACATTGTAAGTAGAGATGAGCGAACGTACTCGGATAAGCACTACTCGTCCGAGTAATGTGCTTTATCCGAGTATCTCTCCGCTCGTCCCGAAAGATTCGGGTGCCGCTGCGGCTGACAGGTGAGTCGCAGCGGGGAGCGGGGCAGAGCGGGCGGGAGAGAAAGATCTCCCCTCCGTTCCTCCCTGCTCTCCCCTGCAGCTCCCCGCTCCGTGCCGGCACCCGAATCTTTCAGGACGAGCACAGCGATACTCGGATAAAGCACATTACTCGGACGAGTAGTGCCTATCCGAGTACGTTCACTCATCTCTAATTGTAAGGCATACATCAGCAGAGCCCTGTGTGGCGCAGAGTGTTAAGGCAGCAGCAATGGAGTCCTAGGCTCTCGCTCAGGACCTGAAGGTTGTGGTTCGGGTATCGGCTCCAGGCTGACTCCGCCCTCCATCCTCCCGAGGTCGGTACACTGAGCCCCCATAAATAAAGCTGCGGGATCGGTTGGCGCTCTACAAATAACACGTATTTATTTTCTGTAGCCCCCCCAACAATGAACCCTTATTGCTTCAGAACGGACTGGCTCTTTAAGAGTCCCCCAAATAGCCATTTTCGTTAATTTCCACAAGTTCTGGTAATTCCTTTTGAACTAATTAGTTTCTGAGCGGCTTCTGTTGACGAGATTAACCCCTTTGATACAACAGCAGTTTGGCGAGGGGCGCTCTCATGGATGATTAGGTGTCCTGATTCTGGTGCTTGATGCAGCAGATGTGGCCGTGCGAGGTTAATCCTGCGCAGTGCAGACGCTGTCGGCTCCTACAGATTGTAACGCCGCTCCCCGGATCTATAGGGACCCCACTGCCATCCCTCCTATAGAAGCCGGCCGCCTCACAATATGGCCGTGTGTCAATCTATGGAATCCCCTCACCTCCATGATGGCACGTACCGAACAAAGCTACACTCCGAAGTGCTGGTTACCAGAGAGCAGTGCATTGTGGGAGCTCCGAGGTAGACAGTCCATTATGGAGAACCAAATCCTCTAATGTATTAATCCACTTGCAGGATCCCTACAAACAGGACACACGGCAGGAGCTACAATGTAGCGTTACCAGATCTCCAGCGCGACAGCAGAAGGCGGACGTCAGGTCCGCTGGATGCCGCCAACTATCTAATGTTTGGGGGTCACCACACATACACCTGACCACGGGGGAGGGGCGAGCATTGGGAGGTCAGCATATGCCCAGTCCTTTGGTGTCAGAAGAGTCTGCAGGCAGTGGCTTATTCCCCGAGTGTGTGGGGGAGGGGCGGAGGGATGGCTGCCATCCAGCGTGTCGGGGGATATTCACATGAACGGTTTTTCTGTCTGTAGATGGAATAAAGCTTATGTCAGTAAGGGTCTGACTGGGGGACATAAATCCCAGGATCTGCTATCCTGTTATCTGACGAAAATCGGCCATTCGCATCTACGGATCGCATTTTTTTGGTGCGATTCGCAATCAGATTTTACAGCATATAACCGCAGCAATGTGCAAAACCCGGCGTGTGTCTATTAGTGGATGACCGCTGCACGGAAACACGTAAAACAAATGCCCGTGTGAGGTCACATGTATGACAATGGGGTGGAGCTAAATCACTGTCTGTTTCCAAAGCCAACCAGCAGGATTTCGAGGGCAGCTCTAGATGTGAATGGAGGAAATGACAAATGACTGGACATTAAAAACCGTAAGAGGTAATTCGCATCTGCGTCGGAGGTGCGGTTAGGAGTCTGTCGCAGATTCTGCTACATTTACGGCGCGACGTGCACTGGTGTTTTTCATGATAAAACAGCGGTAACCACAATGGAAGCGTGACGCGTCGCGGTATAGCGAGTCCGACACGCCCGGCGGTGTGATGTCACTGCGGTCACTCCCAGTAATGGAAATGAAAACCATCGATGTGAACAAGACTTGAAACGACTCTGGCCGTGCAAGCTTCTGGCGTCTCGAGAGGATTGACCCGCGCCAAACATTATATACACTGACAGCGGCTGGTGAGTAAAAAACAGGTCCGTGCGTCATTGTCATGATATCCACCACCACAGATGAGCAAAGTGCTCCCCATATTATAGTCCTAATCCACTGCGCCCCCAAACAGCCCCCGTTGTCCTCCAAGCCATACGGTCTCCAGAGGGGTTAGCGCCTGCATGCGAACAGGACCTACAATCTTCTCACATGCAGGCCGCAGCCACGGGCCCGTTTCTGACACTAGAGCGTTGGCTGGCCACGATGAGACCCCCGGCTGTTGTCGTCGAGGAGCGGCCAGGACTCTGGAGGACAGGAAGCAGAATGGCCGCCACCGAGATCCTGGGAAATGTAAAAGCTGGGAGCCCCCCGGTCATCAACACCAGTGCAAACTGCGGCGGCAGGATACAGCTACGCGGCGCCGGGATACAGCTACACGGCTGTGGCGCCGGGATACAGCTACGCGGCTGCAGCGCCGGGAAACAGCTACGCGGCTGCGGCGCCCGGGTACAGCTATGCGGCGCCTGGATACAGCTACGCGGCGCTGGGATACAGCTACACGGCTGCGGCGCCCGGGTACAGCTATGCGGCGCCTGGATACAGCTACACGGCTGCGGCGCCCGGGTACAGCTACGCGGCGCTGGGATACAGCTACGCGGCTGCGGCACCGGGATACAGCTATGCGGCGCCGGGATACAGCTACGCGGCTGCGGCGCCCGGGTACAGCTACGTGGCGCTGGGATACAGCTACACGGCTGCGGCGGCTCATGAATTATTTGCTGGAATTATAGAACTTCAAAGCCGTAATGTGTAATAAGTAACGAGCTCCAAGCCCAGCGAAGCGGCATCGATCCGCCAGCGATTAGGGCTTGTGCCTCGGTCGGACTTCGCTCTCAGCCGGTAATTAACGGGTAAACCTAATCTCACAAAATTGCTGTTATCTCGAACGTTAGGAATAATTTGTGGCGCCCCTTATCTATGAAAGATGGATTACCAGTGTTTAGGGAATGGACTCGGGGGATGTGAGGAAGAAAGTGCGGCGTGGAATTTAATTAAACGCCCAGAGATTATGAATATGGATGAACTTAAGGAAAGTCACGTCGCGGTTGGAACAGAAGCAAGCCGCCAGGACAGCGCAGTAATCCCAACACATTAACCTCACTGGTGTTCGTGCTGACGGACCCCCGGCTTCTCCTCCAGATTACTGTCGGTCCTCCGGCTTTACATACGCTGCCGCTGATTTCTTGCTTTCACTATAAATGTGATTGCCCTACATCCCGGGGCGTCCCCAAAACCTCTGTGGGTGGATGTAAGGAATCCCTTTCCCTGATCGTACACAGATCCTGCGGTCCACGGGGAGTTGTCTCGCTCACAGCACCCCATGACCATTCCGGACCTGTTTGTTGTTAAAGGCGAACTACCTTTAAGAGGTTTTCCCATCCCTTGTCCGCTGAATGGCCCCTTTATTACCTCCATCTAGTAACATTGGACTCCTTCGCCTTTCAAAGCCGCAGCAATACGTCGCGGTGTAGATCCCACTCGGTGATGAAACTGGCAGGAATACCGGCCCCTGCGGACAGGAAGCTTCTAGTAATTGCCACAAATTAGATGGTGGTGCTGACATGTTCTGATTGGCTAACAGGAAGGGGTCAGCGATTCATGCTGCTTGCGCCAAGGTCTGGCCTCCCATCAGCAACAGACATCTGGACCCATCTGGCCAGGGGATGTTTTTCCGCTGCTCAGTGATACAAGTTTTGTGCTCTTTTGCCCGCTGGAGTCTTTCTGTTTCTCTTAGACACAATGGCGCTGAAACTGGTCGTCTGCTGTTATACCATCAGTGCGGAGGAACGGCGAGTTGTGCGTTCAGACACGTTAGTTGGAGCCCCAGCGTTGTATTCAGCTGCCTGTGCGGCCTGTTGGTCAGAACGATTCCTGACATCCTCCTCCGACCCCTTACAGTGTTAAGGTTGTTTCTGTCCAGAGGATCCCCTTTTGCTGGATGGTTTCCTCGATCGCGCCATTCTCGGTATACTCTCCACTCCGTTACACGAGAAACCCCCCTCCCGCGGTTGGCGGTGAGACCCCGGCTAGTCCACAACCGATGACCGGCCTCGTTGGATGTCGCTTCGATCGCTGGATCTTCCATCTAATATGGATTCACACTGAAACTGATATGCGGAAAACTTGTCACGTGATTTTATGCCGCACTGCGGGGTCATGAGGAGAATTACCATACAGGGGGCGCCAATCGTGAGAGGACCGGGGGTGTAGTAACCCAACGTACAGTACATTACAATGTGGCAGTATTGTCCATTTCGCCTTGATTCGGCCGTCTGTACGGCTCACTCACACTGATTTCTATTTTTCCACTCGCATTATTACGTGTGAACCCCGCAGCCTGCCCTGTTTGGTGCGTATTACACACCCGTATAAGCTAAGGGGGTTTAACACACGCAGCAGATACCCACATGTATACCTGTATTTGCTGTGTTCTGTGTATTTAACTTGCGTGAAAAATGTGTGCCACATGCGCTGACACAAATACCGGGACCCACGAGGAAGGGGATGAAATTGGATGTTATTCCCAGTATTGGGCCTCCATTGGCCTCTGACTGCAGTCGCCCCCCCCCCCCTCCCCCGCTGCTCCCACCAGATCTCCATAGACGTGTGGGGGGATTTGCCTCCATTCCTGGAGGAGCCTCAGATACTGATGGGGATGATGGGTGTGTTGGGCGCACGGATACGGCGTTCTAGATCATCCCACTCGATGGGAATGAAGTCTGCAGACATTCTGCCCCTCCGCACTGCGTGCCGTATGACATGGCGCTCGTCATGTTGGTGGAGACACGGAGCTGTACCAGAGTATTACCACAGGGGAGGTGATGACACATTGTCCGGGATGTCTGTACCCCATTAGTGTTGGGGGTGGACTTTACTATAACCAATGGCCCTCGTTCTTCCCAGCTGAACCCCCACCACCATAACAGAACCTCCTCCAAACATTCCCCCCACCAGACCCCGTTGTCAGCTCTACACCTGGTGACATCCCCCCATCAGACCGCGTTGTCAGCTCTACACCTGGTGACATCCGACCATCAGACCCCGTTGTCAGCTCTACACCTGGTGACATCCCCCACCAGACCCCGTTGTCAGCTCTACACCTGGTGACATCCCCCCACCAGACCCCGTTGTCAGCTCTACACCTGGTGACATCCCACTACCAGACCCCGTTGTCAGCTCTACACCTGGTGACATCCTACCACCAGACCCTATTGTCAGCTCTACACCTGGTGACATCCCTCACCAGACCCTGTTGTCAGCTCTACACCTGGTGACATCCCCCCACCAGACCCCGTTGTCAGCTCTACACCTGGTGACATCCCCCCACCAGACCCCGTTGTCAGCTCTACACCTGGTGACATCCCACTACCAGACCCCGTTGTCAGCTCTACACCTGGTGACATCCTACCACCAGACCCTATTGTCAGCTCTACACCTGATGACATCCCCCCCCCCACCAGATCCTGTTGTCAGCTCTACACCTGGTGACATCCCCCACCAGACCCCGTTGTCAGCTCTACACCTGGTGACATCCCCCCACCAGACCCCGTTGTCAGCTCTACACCTGGTGACATCCCCCCACCAGACCCCGTTGTCAGCTCTACACCTGGTGACAACCCACCACCAGACCCCGTTGTCAGCTCTACACCTGGTGACACCCCCCCCCCCCCACCAGACCCCGCTGTCAGCTCTACACCTGGGGACATCCCCCCCACCAGACCCTGCTGTCAGCTCTACACCTGGGGACATCCCCCCCACCAGACCCCGTTGTCAGCTCTACACCTGGTGACATCCCCCCACCTGACCCCGTTGTCAGCTCTACACCTGCTGACGTCCCCCCCCCCCCCTACCAGATCCCGCTGTCAGCTCTACTCCCGGTGACATCCGCCAACCAGACCCCGTTGTCAGCTCCACACCTGGTGACATCCCCCACCAGACCCCGTTGTCAGCTCTACATCTGGTGACATCCCCCCACCTGACCCTGTTGTCAGCTCTACACCTGGTGACGTCCCCCCACCTGACCCCGTTGTCAGCTCTACACCTGGTGACGTCCCCCCACCAGACCCCGTTGTCAGCTCCACACCTGGTGACGTCCCCCCACCAGACCCCGTTGTCAGCTCCACACCTGATGACATCCCCCCACCAGACCCCGTTGTCAGCTCTACACCTGGTGACATCCCCCCACCAGACCCCGTTGTTAGCTCTACATCTGGTGACATCCCCCCACCAGACCCCGTTGTTGGCTCTACACCTGGTGACATCCCCCCACCAGACCCCGTTGTCAGCTCTACACCTGGTGACGTCCCGTGGTCAGCTCTACACCGGGGGGCTTCTGATGCTTTCTGGGGTCTCCTGTGTGATCCTCTTCTTTATACCTGATGCTACACATCGCCTGACCAGACCGGACTGCTGGGGGGCACATACTTTTGTCACTTCCTCTTAATTCCCATGTGTTCATTGACCATTAGCTAACCTGATTCCATGCCGGTATGTTCTGCACGGGACCCCCGCCAGGTTATCATTGATTGCTTCACTTCTGGGAAGTTTGGTGTTTGTGACAATACTGAGAATTTGTTGTCTTTGTTACATTGTTGCCCGTTGCCGTGACGCTGGGTGCGCAGCGCGGCTCCTGATGGAAACATACATTAAGCTGGCAGGATGGGTGCAATCGCTGTGACTAATGAATGCTGGTTTCTTGGTGCCCCCAGTAGGCAGCGCAGCCGCGGATCCCCCGGGTCCCTTCTACCTATCCTAATGAGTTCTGGCACCCGCTAGTGAGGGCTGGGGGCTCTGACCCACTTCCCGGACCTCCCGACTGATGTGTGAGCGCAGGACGCCGACAGCTGTGTTTCTGCTCTCCATAATCCCGGGCAGCTCAGCCACTTGCAGCGGAGACATTGATTGTTGTCAGGGATCATACATGGAGGCAGACAGACCTGCGCCCCCCGCACATGGCAGCCACATACATAAATAAAGACTTTGGGGGCTGAGGGACAGACAGATGTTTGCTGACTGCAGACGGGAGCGACTGATGCCACGTGATTCAGATCTGAATTGGTCTTATTTACCAATAAGGGACTGTAAATAAAAAACAATAACCTTAAAGGGACGGTACGGCGACGGCCGACCCCTTCAGCGTGTCACCGGGCGGATCTGCTCATGGGCACTGCATTGTCTGCTGCGGGGGTTAATGAAACCCATCCGAAATAATCCCAATGCATTGGCTGAAATAATTGCATTTGGTTATGCTTGGACAGCCTTAATTAGAGATCAGTCCTGAGTGCCCTGCTAAAGAACGGGATATAGGGGTAGATGGGAGTACCCCACGTAGGGGATATAGGGGTAGATGGGAGTACCCCACGTAGGGGATATAGGGGTAGATGGGAGTACCCCACAGAGGGGATATAGGGGTAGATGGGAGTACCCCACGGAGGGGATATAGGGGTAGATGGGAGTACCCCACGGAGGGGATATAGGGGTAGATGAGAATACCCCACGGAGGGGATAGAGCGGTAGATGGGAGTACCCCACAGAGGGGATATAGGGGTAGATGGGAGTACCCCCACAGAGGGGATAGAGCGGTAGATGGGAGTACCCCCACAGAGGGGATAGAGCGGTAGATGGGGGTACCCCACGGAGGGGATAGAGCGGTAGATGGGGGTACCCCACGGAGGGGATATAGGGGTAGATGGGAGTACCCCACGGAGGGGATATAGGGGTAGATAGGAATACCGAACATAGGGGATATAGGGGTAGATGGGAGTACCCCACGGAGGGGATATAGGGGTAGATGGGAGTACCCCACGGAGGGGATATAGGGGTAGATGGGAGTACCCCACGGAGGGGATATAGGGGTAGATGGGAGTACCCCACGGAGGGGATATAGGGGTAGATGGGAGTACCCCACGTAGGGGATATAGGGGTAGATGGGAGTACCCCACAGAGGGGATATAGGGGTAGATGGGAGTACCCCACGGAGGGGATATAGGGGTAGATGGGAGTACCCCACGGAGGGGATATAGGGGTAGATGGGAATACCCCACGGAGGGGATAGAGCGGTAGATGGGAGTACCCCCACGGAGGGGATAGAGTGGTAGATGGGAGTACCCCCACGGAGGGGATAGAGCGGTAGATGGGAGTACCCCCACGGAGGGGATAGAGCGGTAGATGGGAGTACCCCCACGGAGGGGATAGAGCGGTAGATGGGAGTACCCCCACGGAGGGGATAGAGCGGTAGATGGGAGTACCCCCACGGAGGGGATAGAGCGGTAGATGGGAGTACCCCACGGAGGGGATAGAGCGGTAGATGGGAGTACCCCCACGGAGGGGATAGAGCGGTAGATGGGAGTACCCCACGGAGGGGATAGAGCGGTAGATGGGAGTACCCCACGGAGGGGATATAGGGGTAGATGGGAATACGCCAAGACAAAAAAATGCACAACATTTTGACCCAGTTGAGGGTCTTTGTTAAGCTTCGTAAAGACCCCCACCGGGTCGCAACTTTGCACATTTTTTGTTGCAGAGGAATAAAAAATGTTGCTTTGATGCTGCACCTACTGCTGGCTGCCCTCATCGTTATACGCTGGGTGAGTGTCCTGTACCGTGTGGCACGAGGGCCGCTGCGCCATCTTCTGTAGAGTTACTTCTGGCGTTACATTTTACCCCCGTTGCATGCGAGTAAATGACCCCATAAAATCCGTGCAGCGCAAAACCGGAGGACGATGAAGGTAGAAATAAAATCTGCAGCCATGATATTGAGAAGCTGAGACGCCGAGGGGCCGGAGACGTCCTGTCCGCTCTCATTAACCAGAGCAGCCCCCCAGGGTCGTGCTTCTACTGCGGGGGTGCGGAACCTCGGGACACGAGCGCCCTCCCTGACAGGTGGCATTTATATCAGGTTGGTTTGTGAATTACGTTAGACTCTGCCTGACCGCCGTCGCACGGGACGCATGCTGGAAATTGTTGTGTCCTTTGTGTTTGCCGGTTTTTAGGCCCAGCAGCTGATAAAAGACTGAGCAGTGCGGGCCAGTGTGCGCGTCCGGGGGTCCGTGCGGGGTCCGCACCACAAGAGAAGCCGCCTGACACAATGGGAACAAGATCGGTCAGCCTTGGGATTGAGAGGTGGTGATTGTAGACTTGTTTACTGTCACACAGAACATTTCCCTCGTCGCCACCCGATGCTGACCTGAAGAACTACACCCGTCTGTATGTGGCGGCAGTCCGCCATGTTGTAAGACCGCGCTTCCGGCTTGTAGTTGGATGGTCCTCCTGGGACATTCATGCTACCATAGAGGCTGCAGTATTCTTGGCCCTCACCCCTTAATGTCGGTGGGAGTACCCGCACAACAGCACCTGCTTCTATCAGCCAGATGGCACACATTGCTGAGCATGGCGTTCTTGTATGGCCTTGGTGCCATCTACGAGGGTGCCCCTAGTATACACAGTATGGGGACATGTAAGGCACATCTTGGGGCCACCCTGGTACTGAATACTTGGAGCGCGAAAATCTGCACGCTTTTTACCGTAATTGGAGGGATTCCTCTTTGTTTTGCCACCATAACGGCCTGCCCGCTGCATCGCAGGCTTATCGCTATATCTGTGACGGCCGGCACTCATGAGGTCCAGCGCACGACCCCCGATATATCCCGTGTCCATAAAACATATCAGCCCCTTGTGGCTTCAGTGACTTGCAGCCTGGGAACAAAGACCGCCAACCACGGCCGGGCTCCGCAGAGCCGCTTTCATGCAGTCCCCTCCTGCTAATTAATGTAATTACAACTGAAGTAAATATTCATAAATGACTCTGGCTTTAATTTGTCTGAATTGACAGGCTGCTCGCCCCCAATGATTGAAGAGGTCCGCCATCATTCCCTCTGATTACAGCCTCTCACCTCCCCTTCTTGCCTCGGTCAGGGATTGTTTAATCTCTAGGTTGGATTTGTCTCAAAGGAGAATGCCCAGACACCTGCAGAACCCCCTCACCTGTGCCAATCCCCCTCACCCCTGCAGAAGCCCCTCACCCCTGCAGAACCCCCTCACCACCACAGAAGCCCCTCACCTGTGCCAATCCCCCACACCCATGTAGGAGCCCCTCACCTGTGCCAATCCCCCTTACCACCGCAGAAGCCCCTCACCTGTGCCAATCCCCCTTACTCCCGCAGAAGCCACTCACCTGTGCCAATCCCCCACACCCATGTAGGAGCCCCTCACCTGTGCCAATCCCCCTTACCACCGCAGAAGCCCCTCACCTGTGCCAATCCCCCTTACTCCCGCAGAAGCCACTCACCTGTGCCAATCCCCCTCACCCATGCAGAACCCCCTCACCTGTGCCAATCCCCCTCACCCATGCAGAACCCCCTCACCTGTGCCGATCCCCCACACCCATGTAGTACCCCCTCACCTGTGCCAATCTCCCTTACCACCGTAGAAGCCCCTCACCTGTGCCAATCCCCCTTACTCCCGCAGAAGCCACTCACCTGTGCCAATCCCCCTCACCCATGCAGAACCCCCTCACCTGTGCCAATCCCCCTCACCCATGCAGAACCCCCTCACCTGTGCCAATCCCCCACACCTCTGCAGAAGAACCATAGACTGGTAGAGTTGGAAGAGACCTCTGGGGTCATCGGGTCCTCCGGGGTCATCGGGTCCTCTGGGGTCATCCGTTCCAACCCCCTGCTCAGTGCAGGATCACTAAATCACCCCAGACAGATGTCTGTCCGGCCTCTGAAGACTTCCATTGAAGAACTCCTCACCTCCCGTGGCGACCTGCTCCACTCATTGATCCCCCTCACTGTCTAATATCTCATCTGTGTCTCCTCCCTTTCAGTTTCATCCCATTGCTTCTAGTTTTTCCTTGTGCAGATGAGAATAGGGCTAGAACCCCCTCACCTGTGTTAATCCCCCACACTCCTGTAGAACCCTGTCACCTGTGCGGATCCCCCACACCTTGCAGAATATCCTCACCTGTGCCGATCCCTCACGCCCTGCAGAACGTCCCCAGCTGTACTACACCCCATGATCCCCTGCACAATCCTTAACCCCCTGTCACCATACAAACCTCCCCACTTTTGCCGTTCATACACTCCAAGACCCCTCAGCCACTGCAGAGCCCCCTTACCCTTCCAGCCCCCAGTTGTTGCTTCTGTCCACTTCTCATAAACCCATCCATTCTCCCCTTTAGTGTCGTCGGCCATCAAGCTGGGAGCCCTTGTACATTGTGAGGATCTGCGGGGCCAAATGAGCATTCGTACAATTACTGCCATGCTATACAAGTTGCTCTCTTACTATTCAGCTTTTGTGTCAGTCTTCACTGTAGCCCTCGTGTTCTATTCTTGAACCAGGTACACCTGCGGCACATTTTCAGCACCAGTCTCACTGCTCAGCGAGTCGATACACATAATCCAGATCTTAGTGACACAGATGCGCTCCTGGTAACGCATGAGCTGCACGCGAATGCCGCCATATTGTGGGCGGAGCCTACAGATGTTCCAGCTGAACTCACTGAATCTGTTGCAGCACGGAGTCGCGAGGCGCCCGCTCTAGCGCAAAACTAAACCAAAGCATGTAGAAGGGCCGTGAAAGCGGATCGCTGTCAGCGTGGAGCGTCCGCCCCGGGGGCCGCCTGCAGCGCCTTCACTGGGATGGAGGCTCATTCTCTTTCCTCTTCAGCAATCACTTAG
Organism: Eleutherodactylus coqui; assembly: GCF_035609145.1. Classification (NCBI taxonomy): domain Eukaryota; kingdom Metazoa; phylum Chordata; class Amphibia; order Anura; family Eleutherodactylidae; genus Eleutherodactylus; species Eleutherodactylus coqui. Next base: position 314,848,591 of record NC_089839.1, read on the forward strand.
CTTCCATGTCCCGGCGTCTCGCTCGGCCTCGCTCATCAGCGCCATTTACATGCAGGAGAGGCTGCTGAGTGTTTGTTGTGGTCCTTGTGTTGCGGCAGGTTGGGGCCTCGTTCAGCGCTCCGTCCCCCTCCCTCCGGCCTCCTCTTCCTCGCTCTCTGCATTATGTCTGATTTGCCCCCTTGTTTCTTCGTGCGCAGACCACTTGAAGAACAATCGCGCAGATTGGAACCTTTCCACGCGAGCGCTGATGAATGCAGAGGACGGGCGACGTAACCCTTGAGCTGCTGGTACGCACCTTTGGCGGTCTGGTTGTCATTTAGCCGGGGGGTTGTGACCCAACAGAGAGGCTGGCACAGGTGAGGGTTCTACTGAAGGGGCATGCGGTTGGTGGTCTGCTGGCGCTGTAGCTGTCAGGCCTCTTCACACTGGCTCTAAGTTCTGCCTTCTTTAGCGCCGTCATAGAAGCCAAAAAGCTGAACTGGCAAATGCTGGACATGAATGACCCATTGGACCCCCATTCACAGTAATGGGGTCTGTCAGGCTTCCCGCATGTTTCCTGGGACAGTATAGCTCACTTATCTTCCCGGCATTTTGTGACGGAGTTTCCAGCGCCGACCGCTCCTTCCCCGGAGGGCTCCTCGCCTCGACGCGGGTATTTCCATTGTACGGAGCTGAGCACCGAAAATACTGGAACCCCACCGGGTCCATTCATGCCGTCTCTGAACGGACCCCCCGACTGTAATGGAGTCCGCCGGGCTGCTGGCATTTACCCGGACTAAATAGCGTGGCATGAGGCGTTACTTTGTCTAGGGTTTTACACCAGATCTGCGCCAAAGACTTCGAACAGAACTTCTCCCACTGTATACAACGTTCGCCCATTCCGTTGCCCGCTATACACTCGCTGGCTGTCCTACCAGCCGGTTTGCAGTTCTTCAGATCTGAGACGCGGTCGCTGACTTGGATCCGTCTCTAACGCTTCGGCGCCATTGCAGACATAGTCTTCCTACCATAGTCAACACATTGTCACCGGCGATGCAGCGCTCCTCGCCCGCCGGGTGCTCTGTTGTGCGCTGCACACTCGGGCACAGGGACTTGTCGGGGTCCCAACAATCGGTGGTAGTGGGGGTGGGCGATAATGAAAGGACAGGGCGCTGCGGTGGGCAGTGGAAGCCAGGATCACCAGTGAAGGTACTGACCTCGGAGGTGGCCGGAGCAAACGGTGGAGAATGCAGCTAAAGCAGCGTGCGATGCCAAAGCAAAGCGAGAAATACTCCGGGGGATTAATAGACCACTGTGAGCGCTGCCGGGGGGATAAAACCCTTTAACCCCTTCCTGTGCCAGGACATAAATGTATCCAGGTTCGGCAGCTGGGAGCTGGCTGTGACTGACCGCCGGCCTCCTGCTGCAACAGCGAGGGTTGGTAAGATCACCGATCCCCGCTGCTTAACCTCTTACAACATGTGAAGGGCGCTACGCCTCTGACATCAACCCTCTGCCGTGTAATCGTGGAGGACTGATGGGTTGCCATGGCAACCAGAGGCAGACAATGGTGTCCTGGGCTTGCCGGTCTGTGATCACTGTGGGAAGTGATAATATACTGCAATACTTTATACTGAAACGCATTGTCGGAGCGATCGGAAGATTAGCAGGACATAAAAAATGGAGCCTCCTTTTTACTCATTTACCCTCTTTGTTTAATTTTTGTTTTCAGTTGTTGGATTGTTGCGCCTGTAACGAGCGGTGCGGCTCATAGAACGCACTGTTTATCCTGAAAACGCGATTATTACAAAAAAAAGCCAAAAGTAAAAATGTTCTGGGTTTTAAAAAGTGGAGATGAAAATCCCCCAGAAGTTGCTGCGTCACGAAGGGCTTCTTAGGAGCGTCATGCGTAGCGCCCTCATGTGGCAGTCACGCAGCAATGACATTGTGTATTAGCTGCGGGCTGCCGACCGCCATGCCTTAACTTGGCGTGTATGCGTGCGTAATACGTGCCAACATAGAACATGCTGCCATCTTTATTGCGCACGTATTTCATATATGTGCGATCGACAGCGTATTCCGTGCGCAAAACCCACGCGTGCCTGTGAGGGAGCCCCAAGGGGTTAACCGTCCACGTATTACGGCATAACTAGGCAGATCTGCCGTCCCGGAGTCGGGGAGAGCTGAGGAGGACGGAGCGTTGTCTGCTGCTTCTATGTAGTCTGAAGTTTTGTTATCGGGCAGGAAGTCGTGGCGCCTCGGCGGTTCCTACAGACCGTGTCCAGTGAACGCCCGCTGGGTTACTGATTGGCGCTGTGGCGGCAGCGGTTATACGGATGCTCGTAGACGGGTCTGACTGCAGAGGTTTTGTGGTCGGCGTCCTGCTCGATTGGCTGCAGCTAGAGGCAATGAGGCAGTGAATTACAGACTACCTCAGACAGTGGTCAGAATAGAGCAGAGCTGCAGTGTAAAGCCTCATCTATGGACAGAGCAGTAGAAGTGGATTTCCAGCAGACGATGCAGCTGATCAGAAATGTGGCCCCTAATGGATCACAAATGGAAAGCAGCCAGACTTGGGTCCCTGACTGAATGGTGTGTGGTCAGCAGCGCGCATGCGCAAAACCTGCTCCATTCATGTGGCGACCTTCAGGATCCCCCTGCGTGGTGACGGTCAGACCCCCCACTGCTCAGTAGGTTGCCTCCTTGCTGTAGGGGATAACTTTATAATTTGGCAGGACCCCTTAACCTCTTCCTGATGTGCGCTGCAAATATACGGCGCACAGAAGGTGTCTATGAATGGAGGCTCTTTGACAGCTGACCCCCGCTGGCAGCAGCCATGGTCGGCGTTCACACTGATCGGGGCGGCTCACTATTAAAAGGCAGCATTTAAACCCCTCAATCAGCATTCGGGGGTCCCAACGGCCCGTCCACAGTGCAATCGGGGGGTGCCTTCTGAGGGCCTCCAGGGCTGCGCTGAACGACTGCCTGCCAGAATGTGGTATAATACTGTATGAACGAACTCCCCCGCGGGGACTAAAAACTGCGTAAAAAAGTAATTTTGCATCAAAGCGTCTATAAAAGTCCAAATGATTCAAATATCCCTTTATTAATACTGGATGATGAACGCCGTCACCCTGCGTCCAAGAAAGTCGTATGTACCCCAAAATGGTACAAGAAAGGAGCCCTCCGACCAGAACGATGCAGAAAGAAAAACGTACGGGGGGCGAAAGATGGCGGCAGACAGCGGGCTCTTGTTTTGTATTAAATGACGGTATTTTTTTATTTCTTTCCCTCTCAGCACATTAACCATGGCTTTGGTACGGTACATAAAATACAAGCCGTCCCGCGGCAAACAGCAAGCGGCAGCAGGAAGGGGTTAACGTGCCTGGGACATACATCGTGCGTGTGTACACGTCTACGGCTCGGCGCTGTCCGCTCCCCTCCGTGCGGCGGCGGCCCGCGCCGGACATTATTTGCTCTCGCACTTTGCCATCTTTATTAAGCTAATTGGTCGCAAACCTCCAGATGCTGAATGAGCGAAACCCGCCGGCGGGCGCATCCGGCCGGAGCCGCAGATTAGATTTCACCCTCTTATCCCTCTGCGCCTCTTCTGCCTTCTTCGGGCGGCTCTTCTTGGGTTACAGGCTGCGACATGCGGGCAGCTTTCTATCGATGCTCGCCAGCCGTGGGAAGTGCGCCGCGCCGTCACGGGAATCGAGTTGCAGTTTTCCAGAGACTGTTAATGCAGAATAGCTGTAGCGAGGGTGGAGCCGGCGCCCCGTTACCGCCATGTTGGGGTCACCAGCGTTATACGCCATCTCCTGTACCTGGAGTGACCGCTGGGGGTCTGCAGGACAATCCAGCCAAATCCGCAGTATCTCTGTTCTGCGCAGGTTTTCCACAGCGTTTACACCACATGTGAGGACGTATTCGCACAGCCGGAAAGTCTATCATTGACTGTAATGGAAGTCTGTGTTGTATCGTCCCCCCCCCCCCCCCTCCATGTATGGATGCGAAATTCAGCAAGCAGAAGACAAGCGCCGCCGGTCGGTTTGGAAGCAGAATTCGTGTTGTGAAATCTGCACTTGGATTTACCCTCTTAACCCTTTCCAATCCAATTTGTATCCTGCTTTTCCTAGGGGGCTTACTCTTTTTCTGCCGTTATACAACGGCGCTATCTGCTGGCTAAAGCCAGTACTGCATGAGGTGACACGTTGGATAGGCTCCGACAGCAGAGAGGCTGGCAATATACAGTAAGAGAACCCTGACGGATGTCTTCCAACATCGGCGCTGTACAGCCTAAAATCATAATGTCTTCAGGGGTCAGACAGTGGATTGGAAAGGGTTAAAAAAAGGACTAAAAACTCCGATCTGCAGTGACCTCGGGGACAGAGCCGCAGCAGAAATCTCTAGATTTTGGGGTGGAATCAGTGCCGCAAAATTTTACACACATTCCGAATCTGCTGCAGATTCACCCTTGCAGTTAGCGCTAATCCGCACGAGCGTTTCACCCTTTGCAATGGGGCAAATTTGCATACGGATTCCTCCCCAAGAAGCGCCGTCGCTGTTTCTTCCTGCATGCAGACTCTAAGTTGGTGCATGGGATACATGAGCGCGGTGCGGGCGACGCCACGGACTTCACATATAAGGCATTAAACACAGATCTGGTGCAAAACCCGCGTGGATCAGTACCATGGTCAGCGCCCACAGACTGGCGGAGGGCATCGCCGCTCTGTAGGACATTATATGTGGCCGCCATTACCGCTCCTGGTGGTCGTCCTCAGGCTGTCGCAGATGCATTTACCTACAACAGCGTGACGGAGGGAGTGACGGGGCCGCAGTCTGGTGGTCGCCATGTTTGTCGGGGCCGCAGTCTGGTGGTCGCCATGTTTGTCGGGGCCGCAGTTTGGTGGTCGCCATGTTTGTCCTCGGCTCTGGTACATTTGTTGCATCAGATCCGGCTATATATATATCTATATCCTCAGGCGGCCGTATTAATGAAGCCGTGGCCAATTATACAGACGAGCCGCTCCTGTGGGTGTTGGTCAGGGTACGGGGCCCGCTGCGGGTGACACTGCTGACTGTCACCTCCCGGGGCCACAAATATCACAACCCCGATCCAGGACCTCAGACGATGGTGACATCCCGCTGTGACTCTCAGTCCTGGAGACGTCTTCTGTGTCACTCGGGAAAGCTGGGTGACCACCATTGTGACCGCCACCGAGGTCGCCACCCTGAAGCGCTCCTGCAGATCTCGCTCAGGGGTCTGGGAAAGCTGGGTGGCGACCAGTGTGACTGTCCCTTCATCCTGCACCCCGGGGGGGCTTCCAGCTTCCCCAGACCCCACAGCGATACAAGAATAAATCCCCACGCACTTGGGCCGTATTTACACGGGCGAGCGTGATATCGGTCCACGCCGCTCTGATAACGCACTCTTACGCTGCGATTTCCATGCGATGCGTGATTGTTGGTGCGCGACTCGCTCAGTAGGAGAGATCTCTGCCATGTCGCATCGCTGCGCGAGGGAGATCGCCCGTGGAAACGAACCCACTGGAAATAATAATACATCGCACGAGTTCTGTGTGCCGCGCAAATGTACTGCACTCCGGAGCGGACTGCCGAGGGAGGAGGAACGGCGGCCGCGGACTTCGTGGAGCTGCAGTTCTGCTATGGAAGCGACAGATGTAGCTGAGCTGAACGCGCTCCTAGATGACCGTGTTGGTGAAACGTTGGGCCATATTTACACGCATGACTTCTGTGCGTTTGCAGGATTAACCCTTTGTTTACACGAACATTTTTCATTTCACACCAATGATGCGAGACAGAAGAGCTGAAGCCAGTCCCAGGACATACTGTGCGGACGGGGGGCGGCGCAGCGGAGTGTACGGGGGGCGGCGCAGCGGAGTGTACGGGGGGCGGCGCTGCGGAGTGTACGGGGGGCGGCGCTGCGGAGTGTACGGGGGGCGGCGCTGCGGAGTGTACGGGGGGCGGCGCAGCGGAGTGTACGGGGGCGGCGCAGCGGGAGTGTACGGGGGGCGGCGCAGCGGGAGTGCAAGCTAAAGGTATAGAGACTTGTGGTTTAACGTCTGCAGAGCGTGTTATAGGTCACCGTGTACTCCACGCCACAGTACACGCCGGATACGCTTGCTGCACGCGCTCCATTGACTCATGTTGGTAAACTGCGCCCTTGTTTTGACGGCGGGTTTTTTCCTCAAAGTGTTTTAGGCTGGGTTCACACAGGGCGGATTTAGCGCGGTTTTGCCGCGGATTGCCGTTGCATATCCGCACTGCGGCAAAGCTGCTGCGTTTGCAGTGCAGTGCAGCACAAATGAGATTTGTCAAAAAGCTGTTCTCACGGGGCGGGAATGCAACTGCGGCGCGGTTTTCAAAGATGCAGCATGTCCATTCTTCTGTCTTTTCTGCAGCGCCATTTTGTACATAGACCTCTATGGACGTAGCAAAATCCGCGGCAAAAAGTAAAAAAGCGCTGCAAAAAAACCCGTGAATTTTTCCGCACGAAAATCCACAAGCCAAAAATAACCTTTGAAGCAGTTCTTCTGCGGCAAAACCGCAACGGAAAAACCGCGGCAAATCCGCCCTGTGTGAACCCAGCCAAGACACATTGCAGGAAAAAAGTGACCCGTCATCTTTCTTTTTTGTTTTTTGCATTTTTTGCGGCAGAAGTCAACGGGCTTTAAAATACGCGTCGCAATATACGCATCAAATGCAAAAATCGCACCTAAAACTATGTTTTGCGCGGTCAGTTGTGTATTTTGACGCAGATATTTCTTCTGCCGTGTGAACACGGTTCTAGTGAGAAGGTACGCAGACGTAGATGAACATACGGCCGGGTTGTCTGTATCTTCTGCCGCTGTGGGGCGCCCGTCTGTATCTTCTGCCGCTGTGGGGCGCCCGTCTGTATCTTCTGCCGCTGTGGGGCGCCCGTCTGTATCTTCCTCCGCTGTGGGGCACCCGTCCGTATCTTCTGCCGTTGTGTGGCGCCCGTCTGTATCTTCCTCCGCTGTGTGGCGCCCGTCTGTATCTTCCTCCGCTGTGTGGCGCCCGTCCGTATCTTCTGCCGCTGTGGGGCGCCCGTCCATATCTTCTGCCGCTGTGGGGCGCCTGTCTGTATCTTCTGCCGCTGTGGGGCGCCCATCTGTATCTTCTGCCGTTGTGGGGCGCCCGTCCGTATCTTCTGCCGTTGTGGGGCGCCCGTCCGTATCTTCTGCCGCTGTGGGGTGCCCGTCCGTATCTTCTGCCGTTGTGGGGCGCCCGTCCGTATCTTCTGCCGCTGTGGGGTGCCCGTCTGTATCTTCTGCCGCTGTGGGGTGCCCGTCCGTATCTTCTGCCGCTGTGGGGCGCCCGTCCGTATCTTATAAAGACATGTTAGAAACGCGTTGTGAGCGCCCCCCCCAGGACGCCTCTGACCGCTGGTTGTTTGTCCCGTTAGTTGCTAAGTAAACGCCGCGATTATACTATAAACCCCCGGAAGGCCTCCGCCCGCCCGCTGTGCCCTGGTGTTCTCCTGTTACCGTGGTGCCAGTCCAGGGTGGCAGAGTACGGCGTCGCTGCCACGTCTCTGCAGGAGTGTAATCCGTTCTATCCATCTGCCCGCGCGGACAGCGGTTCTCTGCCCGGTAACTGGAGACGCCCTGAATTCCCTCTTCATCTGGAGGCCCAGCGGACGAGGAGGGTGCGGGTCGTACTGCGCCGCGGCGTGTTGTCAGGCTGGCACTTATTGTCACGCGTGGCAATGTGCGCAGAAAGGTAATAAATTGCGCTCAATTGCAATTTATTAACGTTAAATCTATTTCTTAGGTCAAAAAAGGGACTCTCAGTGGGTGTCGTGTAACAATCATGAGGAACCCTGCAGCCATGGCTGATAACAGAGAGTAACAGGCTGTAGTCACGTAAGCTTCACAAAGGGCTCTTTTACGCAGAACGGTTATCGCTCAAATAATAGTTGACTTGTGCGAAAGTCAATGATATTGGTAACCACGGCAACGGAGGACTCGGGCGTTTATTGATCATCGTTCGTCTAACGCAGCCGTACAAATGGCTCACCAGTCGCTCCGTGTAAAAGGCGATCGTTCAGTCATTCGCAAACCGTCTCCAGGCTTCCCTGACAACCGACAACGGACAGAAGATGTAGGCGATGTTCTGCGTGTGGATTCGGAAGGCGCTCCCGTGTTCCAGCATGTCAGCGTCCGCGGGGCTCATTCACACGGGCCGCGCCCCACATCACACAATAAACCCCATTAATGTGCGTTGGGTAGTCAGACACGCGTGAACGCCGAGCGCAGGATGTTCTGTTCGGTCCGTCTTACAGATTATTTGGTATATTCACACGGCAGACTTTGGCGCGTATCCGCGTACGCTACACGGCCCGCTGATCTGTATTGTAACCCTCGTCCCGGTTTTGCAATTTGCTTTTTCTGATGTTGATTTAAAATACGTATCGCGGGAAGAAAACAAATGGCGCGACTTCAATTCATTTTCTGCAGCGGTTTTTGCCAAAAAATGGATGTGACTTCAAAACGCGCGTCAGACGCGAAAACAAACAGCGCATCACATCCGCCGTGGGAAGATCCCGCAGAGTCCATGGGAGCGCCTGAACGCTTGAGACCAGAACTAAATACGCCCCAAGTCCCTCCCTAGTCTGAAATGGCTGATAACAGAGAACAGTTATGTTCACTTTCACAGTCAATGGAGAGAAGCTAGATTTCCGTATGGCGCCCCCTAGTGCTCAAGCGCTCAGATTTTCACTGCATCGTGCAGATCTGTATGTAATCGTTCCGTGTAAACGCTGGCAGCGACTGAAGGACGGGCAGCTATTTGTTCGGCTATCAATCATCGGCCGTCATAATCAGACGACCATCGGCCCGATCTGAGCGACCGCCGGGTTATTGCCGATGGATTCCTCGCCGTCCCGCCGCCATTCGCTGAGGGACTAACACAAAAGCAATAATTGCTGGGACAACTATGGCGCGCGTAACCATCATCTCGTTGTAGTGCCGCCGCATTGAAGCTGCTCGGTGCCCATAGAAACGCCCGCAGTCGCCCCGTAGGCAGAAGTGACGCAGCGAGGCAACAGAATCCAACAGAAGGGCGCCTGGAGTGCGGTGCGACTGACGGGCTTCACCCGTTCTGATCTATAGGGGTCAGAGGTCCTATAGATGAGAACGCTGACCGCGCCGCCGCTTACATCATGTATGTCACATGTGCTGAGAGACGTCAGTGGGAACATGGTCACCTGGGGAGCAGCAGCCCCGACCTCTGCAGTACAGGAAACGAGACGGCAGCGGAGCGTCAACGCACGTAAATCATGGCGGGACGGGGAAGGGCATTAAACATGGCGTCAGCGGTCCTATATATGTGCGGCTCCTCACTGCTGAGGGTTTGGTACATCTGCATCCAGTCTGGACAATCCTTGATACATTGTAACATTTCCATGTGGTGAGCGCGCCGCAGAGCATCGCACCGCAGAGCATCGCACCGCAGAGCATCGCACCGCAGAGCATCGCACCGCAGAGCATCGCACCGCAGAGCATCGCACCGCAGCAACATGTGACCGCCGTGTGTGAAAATCGCATGTCTCAATAGGAAAACTATTAAAGTTGCACCGACACGCGAGGGCGGCGGGATTGTTTATATCGCTGCCATACGGAATAACGGGCGGTCCGAAACAGAATCGCCCAAATAGATTCCGCCTTGGACCAGCGCTCCGAGAGAAACCTCACTTGTGGATAAACATGCGCGATGTCGGACCGTATCACAGTCGTTCTGATACCAGGTGTAACGTGGCACAGAGACCCCGTCCGGCGACGGGCCACGCACGGTATACCAGCGGGAATCGCATAAAATAGGACCTGTTTTGCACCATCGGTACGAGAGGGAACCCCCCCCCCCCATGGAGGAATCCTTCGAAATCAAAGGGAGGGCACTGGACTCGCAGGGTCTTATCAGCCTTGTGAATACGGCCTTTCCCCCGTTCTATTCTGTGTCTCATGTGCGGACCCCCGCGCTCCTCTGCCAGCTTCTTCTCTCTGCTGTCCATTTAGCAGATTACCCCTAAGACGACGCGTCAGGGATTGGGTGGCGCCTGTCACTCCTGTCCTTGTGGGCTTTGTTGTTGCCATGGGAATAGTTGGCTGGAGGCATGTACCGTAGGGCTGAGCTTCGGGGGTCCTTGTACCAGGCACATGGAGAAGCGGAGCTCTGGGGGTCCTTGTACCAGGCACATGGAGAAGCGGAGCTTCGGGGGTCCTTGTACCAGGCACATGGAGAAGCGGAGCTTCGGGGGTCCTTGTACCAGGCACATGGAGAAGCGGAGCTTCGGGGGTCCTTGTACCAGGCACATGGGGAAGCGGAGCTTCGGGGGTCCTTGTACCAGGCACATGGGGAAGCGGAGCTTCGGGGGGTCCTTGTACCAGGCACATGGAAAAGCGGAGCTTTGGGGGGTCCTTGTACCAGGCACATGGGGAAGCGGAGCTTCGGGGGGTCCTTGTACCAGGCACATGGGGAAGCGGAGCTTCGGGGGGGGAGGGGGGTGTCCTTGTACCAGGCACATGGGGAAGCGGAGCTTTGGGGGGTCCTTGTACCAGGCACATGGGGAAGCGGAGCTTTGGGGGGTCCTTGTACCAGGCACATGGGGAAGCGGAGCTTTGGGGGGTCCTTGTACCAGGCACATGGGGAAGCGGAGCTCTGGGGGTCCTTGTACCAGGCACATGGAGAAGCGGAGCTCTGGGGGTCCTTGTACCAGGCACATGGAGAAGCGGAGCTTTGGGGGGGGTCCTTGTACCAGGCACATGGGGAAGCGGAGCTTTGGGGGGGGTCCTTGTACCAGGCACATGGGGAAGCGGAGCTTTGGGGGGGGTCCTTGTACCAGGCACATGGGGAAGCGGAGCTTTGGGGGGGGTCCTTGTACCAGGCACATGGGGAAGCGGAGCTTTGGGGGGTCCTTGTACCAGGCACATGGGGAAGCGGAGCTTTGGGGGGTCCTTGTACCAGGCACATGGGGAAGCGGAGCTCTGGGGGTCCTTGTACCAGGCACATGGGGAAGCGGAGCTTTGGGGGGGGTCCTTGTACCAGGCACATGGGGAAGCGGAGCTTTGGGGGGGGTCCTTGTACCAGGCACATGGGGAAGCGGAGCTTTGGGGGGTCCTTGTACCAGGCACATGGGGAAGCGGAGCTTTGGGGGGTCCTTGTACCAGGCACATGGGGAAGCGGAGCTTTGGGGGGTCCTTGTACCTGGCACATGGAGAAGTGGAGCTCTGGGTACGTTGCGCCATGATGGTGGGTTTCCGTAGTGTGCGGCATACGCCCAGCATTCTAGCAGGGGTGCCCCTCTCTCCGCCCGCCTCCCGTCGTTCCACCCGCTGGGTGTTTGCAGATTTTCCTGCGCTCTTGGGGATTTTCGGTTTCCAGTGTTACTATGTGAAGCTGCGGGACGGCCGTCACTTCTTAGTAGCTGGCAGGGTGTTGGGGCGGAGGCCCGCATGGCGACAGACGGGCACCGAAGCATCTATTCCAGCCCCTGATGTTGGGGCTCATTCACACGGGCAGCATAGACCCTACTGATGCGGTTAGTCAGATGTTTCTTATAAAGCTCGCCGCCCGCTCTGTTCTGGCCGCCGCGTTACGGCGTGAGATCGCCCATTAGGAGATTACATAAAAACACAACAAATGCGCAGTTGCTGAATACTCACTGTGTTTTGCGCCTGGCATGCTGGCAGCGGGCAGGGGTTATGGTGACATTGGCGCGGTCTCATTGCCGTCTTTTATTGCACGTGTGAAAAAAACTGAGCGAATTCGTGCGCAAAAGAAAAAGCGTGCACACGAAATCCACATATGTACACTCTGTGACAACGCTGCATGGTCCACGGACCGAAGTGGGCCTCCGCCCGCCGAATGAGCGGTTGTGTCGGGGCGTGCCTGCGGTAGTATATGTGGGGAATCCCTTTAATCCAACGTCTGCTAATCCGGCACTGGACTCTAGTAGTCTGGCATTTCACACAACCAGGAGGCAGCGGCGTCTGATAATCCAGCAATCTGTGGTCCTTCGGATGCGAGAGGTTTACGGTCTACCATGAAACGGGCGCAAATGGGGGCCGAGCGCAGCGTCCGTCCGGGAAGCCTGCGCTGACATCACGCCTGCAAGGATGCCATTATTTTCAGTGCAAGTATGATGCGATTGGCAACAAAATGGCGCTGCACCACCGAACATTTAAAAATCACATCGCATGAAGCGTGCGCCCACGTGCCAGCGATACGCGATCTAGAACTCGCCCATAGCAAATCGTGGCAGAGTTTCTTTGGGAAACCTGTGCGGCGCTGCAGGCGCTGTGTCTGGCGCCGTCTCTGCGGGCCGAGATCCTCGTGTGCATGAAAACAATCACTTCTATTTCCTCGCCCGTGTAAATCCAGCCGTCGGCGAGTGCGATATCGGACCGGAAAACACTCGGCAACGTGCGACTCCCCGCGGATACGAGGCGTTCATCTACCAAAAACGTCTGCCATCACTTTGGGGAAGTAGCGATCCGGCACCGCAGCTGATTGCGGAATATTTCTCATTGCTTTCAATAGGAAACCTTGCGTCGCAGTGCGTGCGACTCGCCCGGGGCGCGATCTGAGGGAACGCCCCAAGATGGGACACGCCGGCGCCGCTCACGTGTGCGAGACTCTCGGCCGCGTGGAACCGGCTTTAGGTTGGTTCAGTTGAGCACATTTTTTGTGGTCTGCAGCGCCGTCGATATACGATTCTGGGCTTTAACCCTGTCCAATAGTAAATACACGGGGCAGTGCTAATATCCTGCAATGTCGCACGCAGCCGCGGACCCAGAGGAGCAGGCAGACGCGGGTTACAGCGCTCAATGTAGAGATTGCAGGGAGCGACAGAGCTGGTGATCACCGCAGACCCCCGAGCGGCTCTGGCAGGGACTGCTGTTACGTCTAGGGCTCCTACGGAGTGGAATGATGTGAATGACCCCCAGAGGGCTGATGTGACGTCACGGGGGACACGGATGTGCAGAAGAAAACGTTACAAAAACAAGTTCAAGAAAATTGTAAAATAAGATATATGTATGAAAAAGGAAAACGACAGACCCGCCGCCACCAACAGGACCCGACGCCACCACGACCCGCCACCAACAGGACCCGACGCCACCACGACCCGCCACCAACAGGACCCGACGCCACCACGACCCGCCGCCACCACGACCCGACGCCCACAGGACCCGCCGCCACCACGACCCGACGCCACCACGACCCGCCACCACCACGACCCGCCACCACCACGACCCGCCGCCACCACGACCCGCCGCCAACAGGACCCGCCGCCAACAGGACCCGCCGCCACCACGACCCGCCGCCACCACGACCCGACGCCACCACGACCCGACGCCACCACGACCCGACGCCACCATGACCCGACGCCACCACGACCTGCCGCCACCACGACCTGCCACCACCACGACCTGCCACCACCACGACCCGCCACCCACAGGACCCGCCGCCACCACGACCCGACGCCACCATGACCCGACGCCACCACGACCCGCCACCAACAGGACCCGACGCCACCACGACCCGCCACCAACAGCACCCGACGCCACCACGACCCGCCACCAACAGCACCCGACGCCACCACGACCCGCCACCAACAGCACCCGATGCCACCACGACCCGCCACCAACAGGACCCGACGCCACCACGACCCGCCACCAACAGCACCCGACGCCACCACGACCCGCCACCAACAGGACCCGACGCCACCACGACCCGCCACCAACAGCACCCGACGCCACCACGACCCGCCACCAACAGGACCCGACGCCACCACGACCCGCCACCAACAGGACCCGACGCCACCACGACCCGCCACCAACAGCACCCGACGCCACCACGACCCACCACCAACAGGACCCGACGCCACCACGACCCGCCACCAACAGGACCCGACGCCACCACGACCCGCCACCAACAGGACCCGACGCCACCACGACCCGCCACCAACAGGACCCGACGCCACCACGACCTGCCACCGACAGGACCCGCTGCCATCACGACCCGACGCCACCACGACCCGCCACCAACAGGACCCGACGCCACCACGACCTGCCACCGACAGGACCCGCTGCCATCACGACCTGACGCCACCACGACCCGCCACCACGACCCGCCACCCACAGGACCCGACGCCACCACGACCCGCCGCCAACAGGACCCGACGCCACCACGACCCGCCGCCAACAGGACCCGACGCCACCACGACCCGCCGCCAACAGGACCCGACACCACCACGACCCGCCGCCAACAGGACCCGACGCCAAGAGGACCCGTCGCTGACATGACCCGCGGCCGCCCTGAGATGTGAGATTATACAATGACGAACCCGCTCCTTCTTCCGTTCGTTGTTTCAGTGTAAATATGATCATTTTAGAAATGACTTCTTCGCTCTCCGCAGGGGCCGCCCCGATACAATAAAGAAACGGGGAAAAAATCTGTGTAAAAAGGTATTCTAATCTCGCCGGGTAATATGGAGCGAATGGTCTTAAATGTGCAGCAGAACCCATTTTTTGCATATTTGCCTCCATATTTGTTTCCATTATTGGGCAAATATTGATGAAATCTTGGTGCCACAAGGATCTGTATTATGGACGTACTTCCACGCGCCCATCTGAGGGAGGGCCTGGGACAAGGTCACCCAGCGGGTTATTCTGTCTCAAAATTTCACTGCGGAACTGATTTCACTAATCTGACAGCTCCGTTCCCACGGCAGTGGCCAGGGATGGAATTGCAAGCAGTGTTACCATTAACTTCAATGGCAACTTTGCCTGTAATGCCAAGATTCACCACTGCATTGAGAACAGAGCTGTCAGCTTCCTGCAGAGATCAGGTCACAAGTACAAACAGCTCTTCTAAGGGGGTCTCTGGCAGTGGCCCCTCACTGATCTACTGTTGATGGGCCCATGGCTAGCTTACAACTGGACAACCCCTTTAATTCTTATAACTATGTCTAAAATGAAGCCGGTTCCATGCAGGGTCCGCGGTCGCACACAGACTTGGTACAAGGCTTTTCCAGTTGATCCCCGTCCTTCGGTTCCACGGGCGGAGCGCAGCAACGAGTTAACGTCTGCCAGTGGCAAAGTGATTAAATTCCCCGCTGATTGCCGCGCGTTTGTCCCCTGTGATTGGGTCTGGGAACTGGCGGTCTGCCGCGAATTCCTGCAGGAGGAGGTTGTGAGAGGCCATTCCAAGTGACAAGAAGCCTGGGACTCGGAGCATCGGCCCCAGCGGACTGCTCGCTCGGCTCTCATTGGCTTCTGCTGGGCTGATGCAAGAAATGGAAATAGGTCGTGTGAGGCAGATGACAGGAGCCAAGTGTCCAGCAGGGGGAGCAGCGTGCGAAGCCCCCATGTCACAGATCCATTAGGGCCTCTTTGCTCGACGCACCTTGAATCAAGTTCGGTTGTTAATCAAAAGAGTGAATCTCTCCTTGTAATGGAACATAATATATCTGTAGCAGAAGAATATGGAAATAGGCTCCTCCCATTACTCTGAGGGGTCCTGTGCATACCCCACCCGGACCAGAGTGTATCCCTGCAACATGTTATACTACAGCAGCCCTATACACAGACTGCAATCCTTCCCATCATCCCTGATCCCAGGAGCTCACAATC
This sequence comes from Eleutherodactylus coqui, assembly GCF_035609145.1. Classification (NCBI taxonomy): domain Eukaryota; kingdom Metazoa; phylum Chordata; class Amphibia; order Anura; family Eleutherodactylidae; genus Eleutherodactylus; species Eleutherodactylus coqui. The sequence goes on from NC_089839.1 coordinate 314,864,250, forward strand.
TAATCCCCCATCACACAATATATCACTCCCATCATCCCTGATCCCAGGAGCTCACAATCTAATCCCCCCCCATCACTCCCATCATCCCTGATCCCAGGAGCTCACAATCTAATCCCCCATCACACACAATGCATCACTCCCATCATCCCTGATCCCAGGAGCTCACAATCTAATCCCCCCATCACACACAATGTATCACTCCCATCATCCCTGATCCCAGGAGCTCACAATCTAACCGCCCCATCACACACAATGTATCACTCCCATCATCCCTGACCCCAGGAGCTCACAATCTAATCCCCCCATCACACACAATGTATCATTCCCATCATCCCTGACCCCAGGAGCTCACAATCTAATCCCCCCATCACACACAATGAATCACTCCCATCATCCCTGATCCCAGGAGCTCACAATCTAATCCCCCCATCACACACAATGTATCACTCCCATCATCCCTGACCCCAGGAGCTCACAATCTAATCCCCCCCCCATTACACAATGTATCACTCCCATCATCCCTGACCCCAGGAGCTCGCAATCTAATCCCCCATCACACACAATGTTATCACTCCCATCATCCCTGACCCCAGGAGCTCACAATCTAATCCCCCCCATTACACACAATGTATCACTCCCATCATCCCTGACCCCAGGAGCTCACAATCTAATCCCCCATCACACACAATGTATCACTCCCATCATCCCTGACCCCTGGAGCTCACAATCTAATCCCCCCATCACACACAATGTATCACTCCCATCATCCCTGACCCCAGGAGCTCACAATCTAATCCCCCCATCACATACAATGTATCACTCCCATCATCCCTGACCCCAGGAGCTCGCAATCTAATCCCCCATCACACACAATGTATCACTCCCATCATCCCTGACCGCAGGAGCTCACAATCTAATCCCCCCATCACACAGAATGTATCACTCCCATCATCCCTGACCCCAGGAGATCACAATCTAATCCCCCCATCACACACAATGTATCACTCCCATCATCCCTGGCCCCAGGAGCTCACAATCTAATCCCCCATCACACAATGTATCACTCCCATCATCCCTGACCCCAGGAGCTCACAATCTAATCTCCCCATCACACACAATGTATCACTCCCATCATCCCTGACCCCAGGAGCTCACAATCCAATCTCCCCCCCTAATCACACACAATGTATCACTCCCATCATCCCCGACCCCAGGAGCTCACAATCTAATCCCCCCATCACACAATGTATCACTCCCATCATCCCTGACCACGGGAGCTCACAATCTAATCCCCCACATCACACACAATGTATCACTCCCATCATCCCTGACCCCAGGAGCTCACAATCTAATCCCTCCATCACACACAATGTATCACTCCTATCATCCCTGACCCCAGGAGCTCACAATCTAATCCCCCACATCACACACAATGTATCACTCCCATCATCCCTGACCCCAGGAGCTCACAATCTAATCCCCCACATCACACACAATGTATCACTCCCATCATCCCTGATCCCAGGAGCTCACAATCTAATCCCCCATCACACAATATATCACTCCCATCATCCCTGATCCCAGGAGCTCACAATCTAATCCCCCCCCATCACTCCCATCATCCCTGATCCCAGGAGCTCACAATCTAATCCCCCATCACACACAATGCATCACTCCCATCATCCCTGATCCCAGGAGCTCACAATCTAATCCCCCCATCACACACAATGTATCACTCCCATCATCCCTGACCCCAGGAGCTCACAATCTAACCGCCCCATCACACACAATGTATCACTCCCATCATCCCTGACCCCAGGAGCTCACAATCTAATCCCCCCATCACACACAATGTATCATTCCCATCATCCCTGACCCCAGGAGCTCACAATCTAATCCCCCCATCACACACAATGAATCACTCCCATCATCCCTGATCCCAGGAGCTCACAATCTAATCCCCCCATCACACACAATGTATCACTCCCATCATCCCTGACCCCAGGAGCTCACAATCTAATCCCCCCCCCATTACACAATGTATCACTCCCATCATCCCTGACCCCAGGAGCTCGCAATCTAATCCCCCATCACACACAATGTTATCACTCCCATCATCCCTGACCCCAGGAGCTCACAATCTAATCCCCCCCATTACACACAATGTATCACTCCCATCATCCCTGACCCCAGGAGCTCACAATCTAATCCCCCATCACACACAATGTATCACTCCCATCATCCCTGACCCCTGGAGCTCACAATCTAATCCCCCCATCACACACAATGTATCACTCCCATCATCCCTGACCCCAGGAGCTCACAATCTAATCCCCCCATCACATACAATGTATCACTCCCATCATCCCTGACCCCAGGAGCTCGCAATCTAATCCCCCATCACACACAATGTATCACTCCCATCATCCCTGACCGCAGGAGCTCACAATCTAATCCCCCCATCACACAGAATGTATCACTCCCATCATCCCTGACCCCAGGAGATCACAATCTAATCCCCCCATCACACACAATGTATCACTCCCATCATCCCTGGCCCCAGGAGCTCACAATCTAATCCCCCATCACACAATGTATCACTCCCATCATCCCTGACCCCAGGAGCTCACAATCTAATCTCCCCATCACACACAATGTATCACTCCCATCATCCCTGACCCCAGGAGCTCACAATCCAATCTCCCCCCCTAATCACACACAATGTATCACTCCCATCATCCCCGACCCCAGGAGCTCACAATCTAATCCCCCCATCACACAATGTATCACTCCCATCATCCCTGACCACGGGAGCTCACAATCTAATCCCCCACATCACACACAATGTATCACTCCCATCATCCCTGACCCCAGGAGCTCACAATCTAATCCCTCCATCACACACAATGTATCACTCCTATCATCCCTGACCCCAGGAGCTCACAATCTAATCCCCCACATCACACACAATGTATCACTCCCATCATCCCTGACCCCAGGAGCTCACAATCTAATCCCCCACATCACACACAATGTATCACTCCCATCATCCCTGATCCCAGGAGCTCACAATCTAATCCCCCATCACACAATATATCACTCCCATCATCCCTGATCCCAGGAGCTCACAATCTAATCCCCCCCATCACTCCCATCATCCCTGATCCCAGGAGCTCACAATCTAATCCCCCATCACACACAATGTATCACTCCCAGCATCCCTGACCCCAGGAGCTCACAATCTAATCCCCCCTTCACACACAATGCATCACTCCCATCATTCCTGATCCCAGGAGCTCACAATCTAACCCTCCCATCACACAATGTATCACTCCCATCATCCCTGACCCCAGGAGCTCACAATCTAATCCCCCCATCACACACAATGTATCATTCCCATCATCCCTGACCCCAGGAGCTCACAATCTAATCCCCCCATCACACACAACATATCACTCCCATCATCCCTGACCCCAGGAGCTCACAATCTAATCCCCCCATCACACACAATGTATCACTCCCATCATCCCTGATCCCAGGAGCTCACAATCTAATCCCCCCATCACACACAATGTATCACTCCCATCATCCCTGACCCCAGGAGCTCACAATCTAATCCCCCCCCCCATTACACAATGTATCACTCCCATCATCTCTGACCCCAGGAGCTCGCAATCTAATCCCCCATCACACACAATGTTATCACTCCCATCATCCCTGACCCCAGGAGCTCACAATCTAATCCCCCCCATTACACACAATGTATCACTCCCATCATCCCTGACCCCAGGAGCTCACAATCTAATCCCCCATCACACACAATGTATCACTCCCATCATCCCTGACCCCTGGAGCTCACAATCTAATCCCCCCATCACACACAATGTATCACTCCCATCATCCCTGACCCCAGGAGCTCACAATCTAATCCCCCCATCACATACAATGTATCACTCCCATCATCCCTGACCCCAGGAGCTCGCAATCTAATCCCCCATCACACACAATGTATCACTCCCATCATCCCTGACCGCAGGAGCTCACAATCTAATCCCCCCATCACACAGAATGTATCACTCCCATCATCCCTGACCCCAGGAGCTCACAATCTAATCCCCCCATCACACACAATGTATCACTCCCATCATCCCTGGCCCCAGGAGCTCACAATCTAATCCCCCATCACACAATGTATCACTCCCATCATCCCTGACCCCAGGAGCTCACAATCTAATCTCCCCATCACACACAATGTATCACTCCCATCATCCCTGACCCCAGGAGCTCACAATCCAATCTCCCCCCCTAATCACACACAATGTATCACTCCCATCATCCCCGACCCCAGGAGCTCACAATCTAATCCCCCCATCACACACAATGTATCACTCCCATCATCCCTGGCCCCAGGAGCTCACAATCTAATCCCCCATCACACAATGTATCACTCCCATCATCCCTGACCCCAGGAGCTCACAATCTAATCTCCCCATCACACACAATGTATCACTCCCATCATCCCTGACCCCAGGAGCTCACAATCCAATCTCCCCCCCTAATCACACACAATGTATCACTCCCATCATCCCCGACCCCAGGAGCTCACAATCTAATCCCCCCATCACACAATGTATCACTCCCATCATCCCTGACCACGGGAGCTCACAATCTAATCCCCCACATCACACACAATGTATCACTCCCACCATCCCTGACCCCAGGAGCTCACAATCTAATCCCATCACACACAATGTATCACTCCCATCATCCCTGACCCCTGGAGCTCACAATCTAATCTCTCTAGCACACAATGTATCACTCCCATCATCCCTGACCCCAGGAGCTCACAATCTAATCCCTCCATCACACACAATGTATCACTCCTATCATCCCTGACCCCAGGAGCTCACAATCTAATCCCCCACATCACACACAATGTATCACTCCCATCATCCCTGACCCCAGGAGCTCACAATCTAATCCCCCATCACACACAATGTATCACTCCCATCATCCCTGATCCCAGGAGCTCACAATCTAATCCCCCATCACACAATATATCACTCCCATCATCCCTGATCCCAGGAGCTCACAATCTAACCCCCCCCCCCCATCACTCCCATCATCCCTGATCCCAGGAGCTCACAATCTAATCCCCCATCACACACAATGTATCACTCCCAGCATCCCTGACCCCAGGAGCTCACAATCTAATCCCCCCTTCACACACAATGCATCACTCCCATCATCCCTGATCCCAGGAGCTCACAATCTAATCCCCCCATCACACACAATGTATCACTCCCATCATCCCTGACCCCAGGAGCTCACAATCTAATCCCCCCATCACACACAATGTATCATTCCCATCATCCCTGACCCCAGGAGCTCACAATCTAATCCCCCCATCACACACAATGTATCACTCCCATCATCCCTGATCCCAGGAGCTCACAATCTAATCCCCCCATCACACACAATGTATCACTCCCATCATCCCTGACCCCAGGAGCTCACAATCTAATCCCCCCCCCCATTACACAATGTATCACTCCCATCATCCCTGACCCCAGGAGCTCGCAATCTAATCCCCCATCACACACAATGTATCACTCCCATCATCCCTGACCCCAGGAGCTCACAATCTAATCCCCCCATCACACACAATGTATCACTCCCATCATCCCTGACCCCAGGAGCTCACAATCTAATCCCCCCATCACATACAATGTATCACTCCCATCATCCCTGACCCCAGGAGCTCGCAATCTAATCCCCCATCACACACAATGTATCACTCCCATCATCCCTGACCGCAGGAGCTCACAATCTAATCCCCCCATCACACAGAATGTATCACTCCCATCATCCCTGACCCCAGGAGCTCACAATCTAATCCCCCCATCACACACAATGTATCACTCCCATCATCCCTGGCCCCAGGAGCTCACAATCTAATCCCCCATCACACAATGTATCACTCCCATCATCCCTGACCCCAGGAGCTCACAATCTAATCTCCCCATCACACACAATGTATCACTCCCATCATCCCTGACCCCAGGAGCTCACAATCCAATCTCCCCCCCTAATCACACACAATGTATCACTCCCATCATCCCAGACCCCAGGAGCTCACAATCTAATCCCCCCATCACACAATGTATCACTCCCATCATCCCTGACCACGGGAGCTCACAATCTAATCCCCCACATCACACACAATGTATCACTCCCATCATCCCTGACCCCAGGAGCTCACAATCTAATCCCTCCATCACACACAATGTATCACTCCTATCATCCCTGACCCCAGGAGCTCACAATCTAATCCCCCACATCACACACAATGTATCACTCCCATCATCCCTGACCCCAGGAGCTCACAATCTAATCCCCCCATCACACAATGTATCACTCCCATCATCCCTGACCCCGGGAGCTCACAATCTAATCCCCCCCCATCACACACAATGCATCACTCCCATCATCCTAGACCCCAGGAGCTCACAATCCAATCTCCCCCCCTAATCACACACAATGTATCACTCCCATCATCCCTGACCCCAGGAGCTCACAATCCAATCTCCCCCCCTAATCACACACAATGTATCACTCCCATCATCCCCGACCCCAGGAGCTCACAATCTAATCCCCCCATCACACAATGTATCACTCCCATCATCCCTGACCACGGGAGCTCACAATCTAATCCCCCACATCACACACAATGTATCACTCCCATCATCCCTGACCCCAAGAGCTCACAATCTAATCCCTCCATCACACACAATGTATCACTCCTATCATCCCTGACCCCAGGAGCTCACAATCTAATCCCCCCATCACACAATGTATCACTCCCATCATCCCTGACCCCGGGAGCTCACAATCTAATCCCCCCCCATCACACACAATGTATCACTCCCATCATCCCTGACCCCAGGAGCTCACAATCTAATCCCCCACATCACACACAATGTATCACTCCCATCATCCCTGACCCCAGGAGCTCACAATCTAATCCCTCCATCACACACAATGTATCACTCCCATGATCCCTGACCCCAGGAGCTCACAATCTAATCCCCCACATCACACACAATGTATCACTCCCATCATCCCTGACCCCAGGAGCTCACAATCTAATCTCCCACATCACACACAATGTATCACTCCCATCATCCCTGACCCCAGGAGCTCACAATCTAATCCCCCCATCACACAATGTATCACTCCCATCATCCCTGACTCCGGGAGCTCACAATCTAATCCCCCCCCATCACACACAATGCATCACTCCCATCATCCCTGACCCCAGGAGCTCACAATCCAATCTCCCCCCTTAATCACACACAATGTATCACTCCCATCATCCCTGACCCCAGGAGCTCACAATCTAATCTCGTGGCCTTCACAAACGCTGCCCTTCTCTCATCTTTCCATTCTCTATTTCAGACTGAACCACAATATAAGTTGCGCCCCCCGCGCCGCTCGTTCTCCCGTAACGTCCTGATTTTGTAGTCTAGATAAAACGTCTTGCGATCAGTTCCAAGTGCACGAAGGGGGGAGGAGAAGAAACATGGCGTCCTGCGCAAATGTCACACGCTTCTAATAAAATCGGTTATTGGGCTGACGGCGGCAGTGTTGGCACATTGGGAATGGCGGTGGGGGGCATCTGCATTAATGAGAGCAGGGGGGGTGGAGTGGGGGGATTTCCTTAACTCTGCGTCTCCCGGAACAGATGGGAAGCGAAGGGCCCTGGCTGCACAGGATTAGGAGCCGGACGGGGCCCTCACGGCTGATTTGAGGTGGAGCAGATGGTGAGGAGCAGCCCCCCCCTGCCCGGGCATCACTCTCTGCCCTCCCAATATTGCGCAGCGGTGGATGTCCGATGACGTTTATTCTTTAGGGGCATCGGCACCCTATTAAGGCCTCAGGATTTATCCCTTTGGTGACAACCAACATGGCCGCCACTACCGCTCCAGCACGGGCCGCCACAACCCAAACCCCCCTCCCCCTGCGGTAGTTGTAGTCGCGGCCGTATTGTCACACAACTTTGCCAGAAGCAGTTTCAATATGACCGGAGACCCCATACATGACCTCTGACCTCGCCACCTCCCTTCTCCGTCAGTCACCCCAGCATTGGTTACAAACCGTCCAGCCTGCACTTGCCACAGGGAAGCGGTGGGTGGCGCTCTTCCAGGTTCTTGGGAGGTTTGAGGTCAGATGACTTTCATTAATTACCAGTTATTACAAGACGGTGAATATCAGTTGTTGCGTCACGCCGGGTCAGACCGCCGCCGCACGTAGGGGAGACCAGAACCACGTGACCGACTCCGAGGCCCGCAGCGCCCATCAGACTCGTGCCGCTGCAATGAAAAGTTCTGCAACTTCCTAAAAGACTTTATGATTCCGTTCCTCATAATTTCCAAGATCTCTGCTTGCTGTCAGTGAATGGGAGCAAACGGCAGATCTCCCTTCTGCAGAATCAGTTGTTTTGAATCCCGTAGATGTTATGATCGCCACATCTGTCGTCACTTTCACGGTGGTCTCATGCTTGTCCGCTCCTGCGTCCAGCGGCGGCTGCAGGTAGGAGACGTGTATATATACGATATCTGCAGGGGTGCTACCAGCGGGCGGCGGGGCTCCTTTAATTATCGCATGTTCTGACACTGCCTTATTATTGGCTGCTGCGCCGGTTATCGGTCTCCCGTCTTCCCGCACTGAGGCCCTACAGTATGTGTCCGCCCCCAGCACTGCTGTAGGGGGCGCAGTCGCTCCCGGAGCCTTAGGGGCCCATTAGTTCTCTTTCCCCAGACAAGCAGGCCAGCACTATGAATGAAGTGTTCTAGTCGAGCCGCGAGCCGCGCAGCTGCAGGTTACGCCTCTGACTACTTACGGGCCTGTCTGGAGGAGGGGGACACCTGCCTGGCACTGAAAGGGTTACTTCTTCCCCGTGAAACAAAGGGGCCCCTCCAAAGTGCAGGAAGCAAGATGTCCTCCTGCTTGTCCAAACATCCGTAATGAAGCCGTGACCGGGACGTGAACCGAGTGTATCTAACCAGCAGTGTATCCGAGTGTATCTAACCAACAGTGTATCCGAGTGTATCTAACCAACAGTGTATCCGAGTGTATCTAACTAGCCGTGTATCCGAGTGTATCTAACCAGCCGTGTATCCGAGTGTATCTAACCAACAGTGTATCCGGAGTATCTAACCAGCTGTGTATCCGGTTTATCTAACCAGCCATGTATCCGGGGGTATCTAACCAGCCCTGTATCCGAGGGTATCTAACCAGCCGTGGATCCGGGCGTATCTAACCAGCCGTGGATCCGGGCGTATCTAACCAGCCGTGGATCCGGGCGTATCTAACCAGCCGTGGATCCGGGCGTATCTAACCAGCCGTGGATCCGGGCGTATCTAACCAGCCGTGGATCCGGGCGTATCTAACCAGCCGTGGATCCGGGCGTATCTAACCAGCTGTGGATCCGGGCGTATCTAACCAGCCGTGTATCCAGGGGTATCTAACCAGCCGTGTATCCGGGGGTACCTAACCAGCCGTGGATCCGGGGGTATCTAACCAGACGTGGATCCGGGCGTACCTAACCAGCCGTGGATCCGGGGGTACCTAAGCAGCCGTGGATCCGGGGGTACCTAAGCAGCAGTGGATCCGGGGGTATCTAACCAGCCGTGTATCCGGGGGTATCTAACCAGCCGTGTATCCGGGGGTACCTAACCAGCCGTGGATCCGGGGGTATCTAACCAGACGTGGATCCGGGCGTATCTAACCAGACGTGGATCCGGGCGTACCTAACCAGACGTGGATCCGGGGGTACCTAACCAGCCGTGGATCCGGGGGTACCTAACCAGCCGTGGATCCGGGGGTATCTAAGCAGCAGTGGATCCGGGGTATCTAAGCAGCAGTGCTCGGGGTGTCTTCCACCCTCCCGAGGGTCTCCTCCACCGCAGGGTCCGCACTTGGCTCTCCTGGAGTCCTGGCCGGCTGATCCTCAGGCTCTCAGCCAGAATGTGCGCGGTGGGCGGCGCCGGCCGCCATGTTCCTCCCTGGCTCGTTGTCTCCCTCTGCAGGACGCTTCGGTATTCGCACATATTGACCCCACAATTATGCGACCGCAGGCAGTTGACGGTTACTATTGAGGGGCTGCGGAGCCGGATGAGGGTCGGCTCCAGGCAGCTGCTAAATGGAACCCTGCAAGACTCCTCCATCGCTCCTCCTGTCAGCAGCATCTCTGCACGTCATTAACCCTTCTACGCCCAAGGCCGGGGTAAAGTACAGCAATCCCCAATGCCAGGAAGCTGCCGCTAGGCTGCATGCAATAGTGTAATGCCCCCTGCGGGAGCGCAGAGGGAGGGTCAGACTAAAAACCGGGCTGCACAGGGAGGGGTCATGTTTTATGGGGTCCCACTAAGGAGCTGCGAGACCCCTGAACCTGTCGCCCCCCCCCCCCCCCCCCCCTCTGTTTCACAACTTTGTTTGAATCCCGCTCATTTCCAATTATTTCCTGTGGGTTCGTTTACATGGGTGATTCTTGGTACAGAGAACTGCAGCGCGTCGCGTGTTATAGCGTTACAGGACTGGTAATGTGTGTCCCACAAGCGGCGCGGCACACGGACGGGGCGGAAATACGGCCTTGGCGCCCATTCGCGCGGTCCTTGGAATACGCTGCGTATAACCTGCGTATCCGGCGCTGCTTTGTTTTGTGCTCGGATTTACAGCGCTTTTCATGTGCGCCAAAAAATGCAGGCAGGTTTTATGTGCAAATATCAGTGAACACACGTGGACTCGTTAGGGGGCGCCGCTGAGCTGAAGGGGTAATTTTGGAGGAAAACTCCGTCACGAATCCAGGGGAGTGGAGCCATTCGTACAGAGAGTATACGGCCTGGCAGTGTAGAGCAGAGCCGTCCGAGTCCAGGAGGGAGATCATCTACACTGATACATTGTAACAAACCCTCCGCTGCATCATCTACATCACAAAACGTTTCCTTTCATTCACAGCAAGCAGAGGTCTTTAAAACGTTGTTAAGGATTTGAAACACAAAGTCCATTATAGAGTTGTAGACCTTGTTTCACGGATCGTCCCTGACAGCGCCATTTATTTCACGTCTTCATGTCTCCTTTCTTCCAGGCTTCCACCTGAGCGGCACGGTGACGGAGCCAGCCACGCAGTCCGAGCCAGAAGCCACCTACAAAGTGGCCATCAGTTTTGACCGCTGCAAAATCACCTCAGTGACCTGTGGTTGCGGCAACAGGGACATTTTCTACTGCGCCCACGTGGTGGCGCTATCGCTGTACCGAATCCGCAAGCCTGACCAGGTCAAACTGCGTCTTCCCATCTCAGAGACCCTCTTCCAGATGAACCGGGACCAGCTGCAGAAGTTCGTCCAGTACCTGATCACCGCGCACCACACGGAAGTGCTTCCCACCGCGCAGAAGCTGGCGGACGAGATCCTGTCCTCCAACTCGGAGATCAACCAAGTGCACGGTAATGACCCCCTTCCAAGGAGCGCCCCCCGCAGCCTCTCTGCAGCACATGCGGGAATCTTGCGAGATGCATAAAGCCTGCTTGGCTATGAGCCCCCTTCCTTTGTATGCAGTCATACAGATGAGCGGTGCTGCAAGGTAGAAAACTGCTGCATGTGCTATATTTTTGCGTCCCTCCGAACGCATCGGCCATTGTTGTCAGTGGGACAATTAAACACGGTGCAGGCCGTGCGATCCGATGTTTCCCACTGAGATCAAAGCTTCTCCACCGTGCGGGAAACAAGCAATTTCAGAGAAGTGATGCGAGGCAGTTTTGCATGAAAAACGCCTCCCATCCGCCAGTAAAACGCATCTAGACAAGTGGAGTTTTCTCGTCCCAATATGGCGCTCGTCCGTGTGAAGGTCCCTCAGGGTGCGGTCACACAGGACAGTCACCCATGCGATATCGATTACGATATGATCAGATATGGCACATGCTTTCAATGCGTTTATGGTCCACGATGGTAACAGCGCAGCTTGTCCCATCCCCCGCACGTCACACGGATGGGGCGTCTGTGGCTGGGCACTAGAGTCTCGGCCATGTCACGCCCGTCTCACTCTGATCTCTTCCCCCAGGCGCCCCTGATCCCACGGCTGGAGCGAGCATCAATGACGAGAACTGCTGGCACCTGGATGAGGAGCAGGTCCGGGAGCAGGTGAAGCTCTTCCTGTCTCAGGGAGGATATTACAGCTCTGGGAAGCAGCTCAACTCCATGTTCGCCAAGGTAAGCGGTGCGAGATGAATGACCCCCACCAGTATATTGTGGTCCCATTATACAAGGACCTCATGTATCCCGTCCCACAGGTGAGAGAGATGCTGCGGATGAGAGACTCCAATGGTGCCCGCATGCTGACGCTGATTACAGAGCAGTTCATGGCGGACCCCCGACTGGCATTATGGAGGCAGCAGGGTACAGGCATGACGGACAAGTGCCGCCAGCTATGGGATGAGCTGGGTAAGTGTTCTGCGCCCGTGCTTTTCGTAACCTTTCCCTATCTGTTAACTATTTGCAGTACCTGCGGCCGCTTATCTCTCACAGCCTGCAGGGGACTGGACAACCATCAGCTCCACTTGGGGAATCTCACAGTCCTCCTGTTTGGGTCTCTCCGTAGGGGCGCTGTGGGTCTGCATCGTCCTGAACCCCCACTGCAAACACGAAGAGAAAGCCTGCTGGCTGCGACAGCTGAAGAAGTGGAACGACATGGACGTCTGTCCGCTGGAGGATGGGAACTACGGCAACGACCTGCCTAACATCACCAACGCCCTCCCTCAAAGCAACGGTCATGGTAAGTCTAAGTGAAGGCGCATTCACACGGGCGTAAATACGCTTCACATTACACTATGGATTTCAATGGCTTTATTCAGAAGGGAGTATTTTTCATGTTATTTTCGGTCTAGTGAAAAAAAAACGCAGCATGTCCTATTTTGGTCCGTATTACGGACAGAAATGGCCCGTTGAAGTTATTGGGAGCGCGCAAATACGTATGATGCATATTCACAGTGTATTTGTGTAGAAAAGCAATGGGCCAGGCCTGGGGGGGGGGGGGGCGGGGGGGTGCACGTAAATACGCAATGATTACACACTAAAAACATGCCAGAAGAGCTGAAATACGCTCTGAATAGACGCGTTTCGGTCTGTGAATACACTGCGTATGCAGGAACTGAAATCCACGTACGCCGTGTGAGTGAGCTGGAAGGTTTCAGCTTCCTCGCTACTAAAACGGTTAGTAAAGCCGAATTTGCTTTGAATGGAAAGTTCTGCAACTTTCTTGAATACTTCATGTTTCAGTGGAGTTGCAGGGTCTCTGCTGCCTGTATGACGCCCCTGCGAGCCCAGCGTCTAGGATGAACCAGTTTAGATGTACGGATACATTAAAACAAACCCTCAGCATTGAGCAGTGATGGATCAGAAAGTGAGTTTGATTGTGAAGGTTTCCATTCGCTGGCTGGGTTGGGTCTGGTATTGCAGCTCAGTTCCAGTAAAATGAATTGGACCTCAGCTGCAATACCAGGCACAATCACAGACAAGGGTGGCGCTGTTTTTGGAAGAAAGCAGCCATGTTTTTCTAACCCTAGACAACACCTTTAAAAATCCATAGGGTAGGGGATAAATGATCGGTGGGGATCTGACCCCTGGGACCCCAGCAATCCCCACCTCTGCGCACCCCATGTCAACCTCTGTGACAACTGATGCATTCACTTCTATGGGACTGGTGGAGATCAATGTGCTTGACAATCTCCCTCCATCCCATGGAAGTGAAGGGATCACGCCTGCACACTGCTGCTCTATGCACATGGGGCATTCAGGGTGCGCAGATCTTCGTATCGCCGGGGGTCCCAATGGTCAGACCTCCAGCAATCAGACATTTATCCCCTTTAACATTGGCCTCAGCTGGACCTGCCGTATACGGAAAACCACAATTACCTAGATCAGCGGTCTGTAGCCTGTGTTAAAACTACAACTCCCATCATGCCCCGATGGCTACAGACGTCTCGCTGCAGCTGGAGAGCCCCAGGTTGCAGACCGCTGGTCTGAGGTTGGTGCTTCCTGCGACCCCCTATCATCATTTTCCGCTACCTGCTAGATGTGCAAGAAGTGAAGAGCGCGGCTTAATAAACCTGCAGAGCATTCCTCCTTTCTTCTGAGAGCTCTTTTGTGACCTGAGCAGTCCCATCCTCCCCCCAATCATCTGATGAGCCGTGCAAATCAATGTCTGAGGCTTCGTCAGACGCACTTGTCCTGATTGCCCTGCGTGCCGCGCTCTTGCTGGGAGGACAGGAGGTTGATTGAAGCTCAGCGTTTACTTCACTGCAGTTTCCTTCTGTTTAACTCTTCCCCTCAGACAAAACTTCTTCCTGTTCTGTAAGTAGCGGACGTGAAAGCGACTCTTCCTGCTGCTCACCGTCTGACGCCAGATCTCACCGCAGTAATAGAAAGATCATATCCCTGATGACCCTGACATCACTATAAGGCCTCCCTCACACGGCGCCTTCAGCACTGCGCTGACCGTTGTATAACGCTCCCATTGTATTCAATAGGAGCCGCTCGATCACTGCACTTTTCAGCGCGGCGATTTTCGAGCGCAGTCTGTTCTATTTTTGAGCATTTTTAGCGCTTCTTATCAATAATGATGAGGGCTGCGACCGAATACGAATGTAAAGCACGGCAATGCATGTGTGAGCGAGGCCTTAGGAACAAACCGCTATTGTAATGTATTATGCTTATATAGGAGTATTATAATCCAGAGCTGCACTCACTATTCTGCTGGTGCAGTCACTGTGTACATACATTACTTATCCTGTACTGCTCCTGAGTTACATCCTGTATTATACTCCAGAGCTGCACTCACTATTCTGCTGCTGGAGTCACTGTGTACATACATTACTTATCCTGTACTAATCCTGAGTTACATGCTGTATTATACTCCAGAGCTGCACTCACTATTCTGCTGGTGGAATCACTTTGTACATACATTACTTATCCTGTATTATACCCCAGAGCTGCACTCACTATTCTGCTGGTGGAGTCACTGTGTACATACATTACTTATCCTGTACTGCTCCTGAGTTACATCCTGTATTATACTGCAGAGCTGCACTCACTATTCTGCTGGTGGAGTCACTGTGTACATACATTACTTATCCTGTACTGCTCCTGAGTTACATCCTGTATTATACTGCAGAGCTGCACTCACTATTCTGCTGGTGGAGTCACTGTGTACATACATTACTTATCCTGTACTGCTCCTGAGTTACATCCTGTATTATACCCCAGAGCTGCGCTCACTATTCTGCTGGTGGAGTCACTGTGTACATACATTACTTATCCTGTACTGATCCTGAGTTACATCCTGTATTATACTCCAGAGCTGCACTCACTATTCTGCTGGTGGAGTCACTGTCTACATACATTACTTATCCTGTACTGCTCCTGAGTTACATCCTGTAGATCTTTTTATTATAAAAGTGAAAAACATAACAATAAACAGAACATAAATATCGCTCACTTGGCATAAACATAAAACCAAAACAAATCATCACTTGTGTTATCTGTACTTTGCCTTACTGCAGGACAAAGGAACAAAAGCAAAAGGTCCATCTGGTCCAAATAATACACACCGCACACTACACCAACCTGCACTCCAAACTACACTCACTCATCCTCACCAATACATATACACTACATACTACATATAACAATACACACACGTGAGA
The DNA here is from genome assembly GCF_035609145.1 of Eleutherodactylus coqui. Taxonomy (NCBI): domain Eukaryota; kingdom Metazoa; phylum Chordata; class Amphibia; order Anura; family Eleutherodactylidae; genus Eleutherodactylus; species Eleutherodactylus coqui. Next base: position 314,880,010 of record NC_089839.1, read on the forward strand.
AAACATCCCTAGCTCACAGGATCCAGCCGGAAATCCCAAGAAAGGAAGAAAGAAAACGACTAATAACCAAAGCAATTATATAATAACAATAATGCAAATAACAAAAGTAGTAACAATAAGAAGAACCCAATACCTTTTTTTTTTTTTTTTTTTTTTATATTTTTTGCAAGTTTTTTTTTTTTTTTTTAAATATTTTTTTTTTTTTTTTTTTTTTTTTTTAATGCCCACCACCTAAAAAATAAAACCTTACATAATCCTAAACTAACCCTATATCCAGACCAAACCACCACACACCCCAAACAACCCCCTACGGTGCAGCCTGGGAGCCACGCCTGCATCCCAAGTCCTTGCTCAATGTCTATGTCCAGGACGAGCCGAGCTGCACCGCATACACACACCCTGCCCGCCGCAGCCTGAGGGCCACGCCCGCACCAACAGTCCGTGCCCAGTGTTCATTGTCCGGGACGTGTCAAGCTACGGCTGAGGCATAAATCCCCCCCCCCTCCCCCAATAAACCCCCACCCAACCTATCTATAACCCCTAACCCTATATACAAAACAAAACATAACATAACATATAACATATCTTATACTACACAACTACAAACCAACACTACATATTAATACCCGAAAGCCCAAGGTTCAGTTACCTGCAGCCGTACATACTTTATCTTTGACCGAAAAACAAAAACTCTACTAGTGTCACACTCAGCCCTCCACCAGGACTGGATATGATAAGCCGGGCACCGACCAAATAGAGAAAAACTATCCCTATAGTTAATCTGTCCCTATAATGTCCCTACTCCTTCCCTAAAACTTACCCTCAGAGAAACTGTCCCTACTTCTCCCTATTCTGTCCCTACAAAGACCCTATCAATAAGAAGACTGTCCCTAACGAAATACAAACCCTCTCCATAGGAGAGAGGCCTTAGTCGTGCCCAACCTCTCATAATCCAGAGAGCGCACCTTCACCAGGTCACCCAGGATGTTCCTATTCACCTCATCCACGGGGAGGATTTTCTCTTCCGTCGAAACTAGACACCGTGCGTTCCAAATGTGAAACCTGACCACTAGGCTGACTAAGAATAAAGTGCACCGGTCCCTGCCACCAAGGTCCCCGAATGCCCCATAGACCCATTCCGCATACGAGAGGCGTGCCAACCTGGGCCAACCAATGGAGGCTCCCACCCGTTTGTACACCTCTGTATTAAAGGGACACTGAAGCAGGAAATGCTCCATGCTTTCCAGTACGTTGCTGCACTTCTGGCGGGGGCAACCCCTATCCACCAGTGGCCTGCTCTTCAAGTTGCCCCTTACATACAGTCTCCCGTGGAAACAGCGCCAAGTCAAGTCCCAAAACTTCAAGGGGATCCTGTCAGAATTCAATAAACGTAACCCTCCCTCCAGGTCCCGACTTGGGCAGTCCTTGAGCGCCAGGGGCTTCTGGAAATGGGTCAACAGAACCCTCTTATCGAGGAGTTTCCTCGACAGAGTTCTGATCTCCCACATCCCCAGACCCCACCGACGTATCATCTTCAGAACCACGGTAGCGTAAGCCGGAAGATGCCCGTGCGGCGTGCGAAGATCCTTCACTCGCCCTCCTGTCTCCCATTCCTGGAAGAAAGGCCGAAGCCATCCCCAACAGGAGAATACCCACGGAGGAGCCCTCTCTTGCCAGAGGTTGCCTATATTGATCTTAACAAAGGTGTTTACGAGAAACACCACGGGGTTGACCATAGATAACCCCCCTAATCTCCTCGTGCGGTATGTGACATCTCTCCTAATTAGGTTCAACCTGTTCCCCCACAACATTAGGAAGAACAGGTTGTAGACCCGGGTCCAGAGAGGCTCTGGCAAAATGCATACGCTGCCCAGGTAGATGAATAAAGGGAGCAGGTATGTTTTGATCAGGTTAACCCTTTCCCGAAGGGTCAAAGACCAACCCTTCCACTGGGCCACCTTCTGAGTGGCACCATCGAGCCTGACCACCCAATTTTGCATGGGGTAATCTCCCCGGCCAAATTTGATGCCGAGAACTTTAGCCGAGTCCTGGGGCACTGGAAGGGTGTCCGGGAGACCAAATGTAGGATCTCCCCTTCCTAACCAGAGACTTTCGCACTTATCCCAGTTGATGCCGGACCCGGATGCTTCCGAGTAGCGATCCACCTCTGCCATCACGTACTCTGCCTCCCCCCTCGAGGACACAAAGATGGTGACGTCATCAGCGTACGCTGCCACCCTGAGGGCGGCTTCCGGCACCGCCCGATCCATCCCGACCCCCGCCATAGGCCCACCATCAATCATCCTAAGGAAAGGATCAATGGCAAACACGTACAGCAAGGGGCTCAGAGGACAACCCTGACGGACGCCAGACCCAACCTCAACTGGGTGGCCGACCCAACCGTTCACTAGCGGGAAAGTCTCAGCCCCCGCGTACAATGTCTTGAGCCAATTGACAAACCCCACTGGCAGGCCATATCTCAGAAGAACAGACCAGAGGTACTCGTGATTAACCCGATCAAACGCTTTGGCCTGATCCAAGGACAGCAGGTACCCCTCCCAGTGACCAGCCCTACCCTGCTCCACTGCCTCCCGGACACCTAGAACAGCACTAAAGGTGCTACGGCCTGGAACAGAGCAATGCTGGGCGCCCGAGAGGAGCCGGGGTGCAAACTTGACCAGCCGATTAAACAGCACTTTTGCCAGAACCTTCCTGTCCGTATTGAGAAGCGCTATGGGACGCCAGTTCTCAATACGGCTCGAGTCTTTACCCTTTGACAGAAGGATCAAAGCCGACCTCCTCATTGACTTTGGGAGAGTGTCCGAGGAAAGACACTCATTGAAAACCTCAGTCAAGAGGGGACTCAAGAGGTCCTTAAAGGTCTTATAGTACTCAGATGTTAAGCCATCCGGTCCTGGCGATTTTTTGAGCGCAAGCCCATCAATCGCCAGTTTAACTTCCTCTATGTTGATCTCCTCTGTCAAAACATTAAGGGAGATGTCATCCCCTGGCTCAGGAACAGCTTCAGCCAGGAAAGCCGACATCACATCTCGATTTAGATCCCTCTTCCTCAAAAGGTGCGAGTAGAAGGATCTGATGACTTCCAGAATCCCTGATCTGGACCTGTTCAGAGATCCCGTACCGTCGATCAGTCCAGTGACAACTTTACGATTCACTGACATCTTGCAGTTTCTGTAAGGGTCGGGCGAGTGGTACTTCCCGAAGTCCCTCTCAAAAACCAAAGATGCGTGCCTATTATACTGGCACCCTTTGAGCAAAGACTTCACTCTGGAGATCTCCTCGCGGCTACCTCCAGTCGAGACGAGATGTTCGAGTTTCCTCCTCAGGCCCTGTTAAAGACGGTACTTACTCAGGCTCCTGAGGCTAGAGAGCTGGCGGAAGAACCTCGCCGCCCTGATCTTGAGCATCTCCCACCACTCTGACTTACTGCTACAAAGATCCAGTAATGGTACCTGGCTCTGCAGAAAATCCTCAAAGGACTGTCTTATCTCTGCTTCCTCCAGGAGTGATGAATTCAGCCTCCATAAGCCTCTACCCATCCGGGGGGTCTCTGCAACATTCAGGGAAAACAAAATCAGACAGTGGTCGGAGAATTCCACCTCAACAACGGACACTGGTGAAGAGATGGCTTCCTCCTTCAAATAAAACCTATCTATTCTAGACCTGCACTCGCCTCTATAATAGGTGAAACCCGTGTGGCCTGGGGTGTGCCGGATGTGGACATCCACCAGGCGAGCTTCGCTAGCTATGCTATTAAGCGCGACGCTATCATAAGTCAGCTTGCCTAGGGAGCCTCCCCTGTCACGGGTCCTCGTGACTGCGTTAAAGTCACCCCCAAAGATCACCTGCCGACTGGTAAAAAGGTACGGCTTGATCCTCATAAAGAGATCCTTGCGGTCCCGCTTGGTTTGGGGACCATAGATGTTGATTAGCCGAAGCTCTTGTCCCTTCATGAGAACATCCAAGATCAGGCACCTCCCTATTTCTAACTCAATAACCCGTCGGCATTCAACTGCTGCGGTAAAAAGTACCGCCACTCCGCTATATGGCTCGGCCGCAAGAGACCAGTAGGATGGACCAGACCTCCATTCCCTCCTTGCCTTGTGCACAGCTGCCAAATTTGGCAGCCTGGTCTCTTGCAAAAACAAAATGTCAGCTTCAACGCGGCCGAGAAAATCAAAGGCCGCAAATCTAGCCATATCAGATTTAATGCTGGCAACATTAATGGATGCCAGCGTCAACGGAGCGGGTGCCGCCATCATTGGTGATTGAGTTAGATGGCTTTCTTCTTCCCACCCCCCTTCTCATCCGGGTCTGAGGATGACCCCTTGCCACGTTTCTTGGACACTGAAAGGTCCATGGCAAGGGGCTCCTCGACCTCGTCCTCCTTGCCACTGGGCTCTGGGCCAGCCCTCCCCCTGGAGGTCACCAAACCCCCATAAGAGGAAGGCTCAGCACCCCCTGTAGGCCCCACGCTTGTCCTAGGCATCTCTTCCTCCGAGGACGAGAGAGCTTGGTACCTGTTGGAGAGCCCAACAAGAGGAGAGTTTGGATTGCCTTCCTGCACCTGGCCCGTTGCAGGGGAAGATTTCCCTTCCCTTTTTTTCATTTTCTTGGAGCCCTGCTTGCGCTTTTTCTTTTGCCACTCATCCTTGCCCTCACCCACACTTTCATAGTGGGAAGAATCTGAATAAGTGGCAGCCTCCTCCCTTTGGATCCTCCTGACCTCCTCATCCAGCTCCCTGTCCCCTGGAGCCTCAGCCACATGATTTGCATCCGGAGCAGGGGCCAGCATTGACCCACCTGCCACCTGGGTTTCCACCAGCTCCCTGCCCCTTCCGCGCTTCTCTTGGCGCCTTAGCTTGGCTGCCCCAGCATGTTTGTTCTTCCTTGGCTCCTGGGCTCCCTCGCCTCTGCTGGTCCCCTCCCCTGCAGAAGCAACCTCACGGCTCTCCTCCGCTGGGGCCATGACCGCATTGGCGAAAGAGCGCGGACAGCGACTGAATGGGTGACCGAGGTCACCACACAGGTGACACCTAATCTCTGTACAAGATGCCGCAAGATGACCTACCTCGCCACACAGAGCGCACTTGATGACATTACAGGCTGCACTCAAATGTGTGGGGTCGCCGCACTTGTGACAGAGCTTCGGCTGCCCCTGGTAGAAGGCCAAGATACGATCCCTGCCAAGGAAGGCCGCGGATGGTATGTGGGCCACCGAATTCCCTGAACGCTTAAGTTTCACCATAAACGTCCAGGCTCCGGACCAGATGCCGTGTTCGTCCCGGTTCTTATTGGGCATATCCACCACCTCTCCGTACCGACTTATCCAAGTCATGATATCATAACAAGAGAGGGACTCGTTACGAGTCAAAACGGTCACTCTCTTGACTCCAGTCTGGCGGGTTACCACTTGTGCAGCGAAACCGCGCCAGCCGGGCTCGTCCTTCATCAACTCGTAGTTCCCCCAAAAGAGCTCCAGGCCCTCCGGGCGAGCAAAGCTGATGTCAAACTCAGACGTGCCATAAGGATGGATCAGGGCATAGATGTCATTTGCCCTGAACCCATCTTCAGCAGAAGCTCCACCACCTTACTCCTGGATGGGCACGCGTCATTGCCTCTCCACTGAAGACGAGCCACATTCCTACGGCCAATGTCCTGCCCGGTTGTCGGCAGGGACCAGACGGTCTCCCCCCTTTGTTCTCGGAAGGCACCAAGACCATGTCTCTCCACCCAGAGAGACAAATCCACAACTCTGCCCCCTACATTCATCGAGCTCTCCCCCCTCCTCAAGGCCTCCAGGAGGCGCTGTTGCAAAACGCCGTCCCCAGAGCCCAAAGACGAGGAGGACGCATCCCCCCTCCCTCCAGCGGCGACACTGGCATAACTTCTACCAGCTGTTGTCGCCGCTGGAGGGGCGACTGGATCCTGACCCACTCCCTGACTACCCTCCAAAGCCCCACCCTCCCGTACAAAAGGTGGCATACCAGCCGGGGAATCGGGGACACCTGTTCCTGCAGGAACAGGGGCAGCAGGAACAGGGGCAGCAGGGGTACCAACAGCCGCATCCATTACCGCACTCACCTCTCCATTCGCTGCTGGACCAGGACCCATGTTACCTTTACTCTTAATTTTCTCGTTATGCCCTGAGGGCAAGTCCATGGCACCTTTGGTGGGTGGCTGAAGATGCACTTCAACATTTCTTTTGACATTGGTGGCTGTAGCTCCGCCCACCTTAGCCACTCTTGGATCTGCAGTTCCCCCAGCTTTCCTTCCAGAAGCAGAAGGATGTTTACCATGTGTGGGAGGATCGGCAGACCCAGCCACCACCCCCTGCGCCCCCTCTGCACCGGAAAGGCGCTTTAGGGACACAGGGGGGACAGCTAAGCTACCACCGGTGGGACCTGGCGCCGGATCACGCCCCCCTCCCACTGGGACGTGACCAACAGCGCCAGCACCTCTGGACTGGCCGCGACTCTTCGCTTTCCGAACGCTCTTCTCCACCTCCTTTACTCCTCCATTCCCACTACTAGCACAAGCGGGCTTGGAGTTTTGGGCCGCATTAACCCTCTCTTCCCCAGTCCCCTGCACCGGACCCACCATAGAGCCCGGGACTAGGAGCTCAGGGTTACCACCCTGGTCTGACTTTTCAGCCAAACCAGAGTGCTTGGTGACATAAACGAACTTTTCTTGAATATACGTTTTTTCCTTTTTCCTCCTCTTTTTGCTTGAGGTTTCTGGGGGCAAATCCTTTCCAAAGTAGCAGGATTGTAGCCTCTCTGGGGACTCCTGCAGCTGTATCTGCCGCATTATCAGCGCCCCCTCTCCACTGCTGCTGCAGCTGTCATCACTGTCCTCCAGGTCAGATTCACCCGACGTGGGGGGCAGGCTGACCTGTTCAGCTGGGATGCTGGGCCCAGTAGTCCCACCTGGCAGCGACGATTGCTGCTCACCAGAGCACCCAGCTCGCCCATCCTCAGCACTGTCTGATTCGCCTGTGCTGCTGCTTGAGCACCTGGCAGAGCGCTCTTTAATGCCGCAGCTGCTCACTGACGCCATTTTGCTAAACCTTTCGTCGTTTAACAGTTTTTCTTTGAAAGGCCCGCTTCTTTCCAGAATCCTTTCCCTCTCCTCTGCATAAAACTCAATAGCCTCCTCACAGGCTTCAATCTGCCGCGATATGGCTAACTTCCTGGTGCGGGATCTGGCCCGCTCCGCATCATAGCGGGCAACGTGCAGCTCCTGCTTATATTTATTCAGCTGCCTCCCGACATGCCCAAAGTCCTTCATATACTTGGCAATGCGTGATGCCACATCCGTTACAGACTCGCCCTCCTTGCGATCAGCCCAACTTGCCTGCAAACGTTGTTTTGCCGCATGGTCCTCCACTCTCTTCCTCTGGCTGCGGGTCCTCTTGGGCTCCTCCAGGGGAGTCAGGGTGACATTGCTGCCACTCCGACCAGGTGTTCTCCCCTCCTGGGGTGCAGTCCTCCCTCCCCCCGACCGAGGCCAGAGGGAGGAGGTCTGGGACTCCATGGCTGGAGCAAGCCCAGCACCTGTAGACTTGGCTGGGTAAGCTTTCCTCTTACTGGTGACCACACCCTGGATCCTGCAGAGCTCTCACACACCCAACCTTCTCCAGAGATGCACTCACTATTCTGCTGGTGGAGTCACTGTGTACATACATTACTTATCCTGTACTGACCCTGAGTTATATCCCGTATTATACTCCAGAGCTGCACTCACTATTCTGCTGGTGGAGTCACTGTGTACATACATTACTTATCCTGTACTGCTCCTGAGTTACATCCTGTATTATACTCCAGAGCTGCGCTCACTATTCTGCTGGTGGAGTCACTGTGTACATACATTACTTATCCTGTACTGCTCCTGAGTTACATCCTGTATTATACCCCAGAGCTGCACTCACTATTCTGCTGGTGGAGTCACTGTGTACATACATTACTTATCCTGTACTGCTCCTGAGTTACATCCTGTATTATACCCCAGAGCTGCACTCACTATTCTGCTGGTGGAGTCACTGTGTACATACATTACTTATCCTGTACTGATCCTGAGTTACATCCTGTATTATACCCCAGAGCTGCACTCACTATTCTGCTGGTGGAGTCACTGTGTACATACATTACTTATCCTGTACTGATCCTGAGTTATATCCTGTATTATACTCCAGAGCTGCACTCACTATTCTGCTGGAGTCACTGTGTACATACATTACTTATCCTGTACTGCTCCTGAGTTACATCCTGTATTATACTCCAGAGCTGCACTCACTATTCTGCTGGTGGAGTCACAGTGTACATACATTACTTATCCTGTATTATACTCCAGAGCTGCACTCACTGTTCTGCTGGTGGACTAGTAGTACATAATAAGAGGTGTGACCTCAGTCGGTGACGTTATTAGGATCTGCTCCTTATTACTGATGTCTGTAGGTTCTTTCTGCAGTACTGACTTGTATGACGTCTCCTCTGCAGATTCGTTGGTGCGCCCCCGGAGGACCGTGTTCACTCGTGCAATTGAAGCCTGTGACTTGCACTGGCAGGACAGCCACCTGCAGAGGATCATCAGCAGCGACTTCTACCTGTTGCCCCCCTGCCAGAGGGATGGAGAGAGTCTGCTCTTCAACTCCCTGGGACAACCCCTGTGGCTGGGTGAGATGATGACCTGGATAGATTACAACTCCCATCATCTCCTGCCGCCACGATGACTGATATACTGCAGCACTGTAACGCTTCTTCCCGCTCTGGCAGCCTTTGATATTGGGGCCCGTGTTGGGAAGGTAGGGTAGATGATGGGGGTGATTGTCCCCAAGGCGGTGTGGTGTGAGCTGGATGCCTGCGCTGCCGCTCGTGTTCCTCCGGGGCGATAGGATTTCCACCACACGGGGCACAATTTGTAAGCAGACATTTCTTATTTCAGAACACGTTCCTACGGCGTGTGCGAGGGTCGACGCCCTGCGATCCCACGGCTATCCCAAAGAAGCTTTACGTCTGGCGGTCGCCATCATAAGCACACTGAGACTGCAGCAGCAGCGGCAGCTGGAGATCTACAAGCAGCAGAAGAAAGGTGAGCGACTCTCATTGCCAAGGAGCAAAGGAGCCGAGTGCCTGCGGGCAGCACCTGAGGGACCGGGGGACACCAGCCGTGCTTATGGCGCCGGGTGATTGGACTAAGCGCAAATGTTCGGCACTGCGTAATTGGTCTTGGGATGAGTGTGTGGCACTGGGTGACTAGTCTGGGGTGAGTGTATGGCACTGGATGACTAGTCTGGGGTGAGTGTATGGCACTGGGTGACTAGGCTTGGTCTGTGTGGCACTGGGTGACTAGGCTTGGTCTGTGTGGCACTGGATGACTAGTCTGGGGTGAGTGTATGGCACTGGATGACTAGTCTGGGATTGAGTGTATGGCACTGGATGACTAGGCTTGGTCTGTGTGGCACTGGATGACTAGGCTTGGTCTGTGTGGCACTGGGTGACTAGTCTGGGATTGAGTGTATGACACTGGATGACTGGTCTATGGGTGACTTTATGCTAGTGGGTGACTGGGCTTTGTGTGCGTGGCACTGGGTGGGGCATGCCATGCTGGTGCAGGAGCGGGCTGACTTTGCCCTCGTCAGCTGTATTTTGTGGTCGTCGGGGGTTTATCGGCTGCGGAGACACTTCTGACTTTTGATTCCTGCAGAGCTGATTCAGAGAAACACGACTACCATAACCAACCTGGAGGGGTGGGTGGGGCACCCGCTGGACCCCATCGGATGTCTGTTCACCACGCTGACCGAGGCATGCCGGGTGGATGAGGAGAACGCCATGGAAGGAACAGGTAGGAGTTGTTACAGGGATGTATGGTGACTGGGGATCCTGCTCATCAGAGCTTGCAATCTGCTGTGGTCGCTGAGCCAGTATGTGTCCTTGATGATACAGCGCCCCCAGGAGGCTATGCAGGGAACTGCACCATCACACTTTCCTCCTTATTGTTCCTTCTCTCCCCTCACAGAGAGCAGCGAATCCCAGCGCCCAAACTACCAACACGTGTGTGTGCTCGACGCCCCGGAGAACGCAGAGTCCTACCTGTCCTTAGCACTGGAGGTGGCTCTGATGGGCATGGGGCAGCAGCGGCTGATGCCGGAGGGCCTGTACGCACAGGATAAGGTGTGCCGCAACGAGGAGCAGATCATCGCCCGGCTGCAGGAGCTGGAGCTGGATGCCATGCTCGTCCAGACTCTGCGCAAACAGTGCATCCTGCTGCTGGAAGGTAAGAGCGCCACCTTCGGACTCTGGCAGGCGGTGCCCCAGCTATACACGATGAGAATACGCTGGCCTGCGGTCCGAGCCTCGTGGAGGCGCTGCAGATACACCATTTCTCAAGAGCTCTGTATTTCAGGGGGTCCGTTCAGCGGTCTGGGAGAAGTCATCCACCGGGAGAGCGTCCCCATGCACACCTACGCCAAATACCTCTTCTCTGCACTGCTGCCCCACGATGCCGACCTGGCCTACAAGCTGTCCCTGCGTGCTATGAGGTGCGTACTGGCTGAGATTAACCCATTAGTGACGCTACCATTTTTGGGGGATTTTCATCTCCTTTTCAGGAGCCATACCTCTTCCGTGTTTTGTGCGGTGAGCTGCAGTTTCTGTTGGCACCATCTTTGGGTAGATACAATGTATTGTACAACTTTGTAGCCGCACTTGTTTCTTGTTTACAGCGTTTAGCGCCTTGATACGTTTTTTCTGCGGGTCGGTGCGATTACCATGACGAAAAGGATTATTTTTTAGGTTTTTCCACTTCTACAAAATAAAAGTCCTCTTGTTGTTCTGCATTCAGACATTCGGGTCCCGTAAGCCTGGAGCTCCGTGAGGCTTGTGTTCTGCATGACGCAGCTTTGGGGTGGATGCGGCTTCTTTTATCACTTCTGTTGCATTTTTGATAATAAAACCATGGACCCAAAATGCCTGATTTGTTGATTATTTTTTTTATGCAGGATAAAACGTCTTTTTTATGTATTCTTTGTGTTCCGGATGTAAAGAGATCAAACGGGTTTTTTTTTTACATTTTTAAACCGAGGGAAAGTGCGCAAAAAAAGCTATTTTTTTTCTCTTAAACCCTTTTTTTACGTCTCAGTAGGGGACTTGGACTGCGATGCTATGATCACTATGGAATACACTGCAGTACTTCTCAGAGTGATCACGGGCCAGGGCATCCATCGACCCTCTGCGATCATCGGCCCTCCACCATATGATGTCAGAGGGAGCACCCTCCCTCTGTGAGCCCTTTACATACCAACATTGACTGCAGCATGTTTGGGGTTAACAGCGGGGTTGGTGTTCTGTTGCAGCAGGAGGCTGGCTGTCAGTCACAGCTTCTGAGCCTGCGGGATGTACATTTACGCCCAGCGGGGGTCCTGAAGCTGCGACCCCTCATTATTGATGTGTGTTTAGCGCTGGTCTGAGCACGCAGTTTCTGATGTGGACGTCCACGGCTGCATCTGACTTCATCCCGTCCCTGCCTTTATTCTGTATTTCAGGCTCCCGGTGTTGGAGAGCAGCGCCCCCTCAGGCGATGTATCGCACCCTCATCACATTGTGTCCGTGGTGCCGAGTCGCTATCCCCGCTGGTTCACTCTGGGACACCTGGAGTCACAGCAGTGTGAGCTGGCCTCAACCATGCTGACCGCTGCCAAAGGTAAGACTGGGCAACTGGACGAGGTCTGCTGCCCCTAGTGGTGAAAGTGGAAATTACATTTACATAAAATTCCTCGTCACTTCATGGTCGCAGATCGTTAGTGAATATAATATACTCGTTTACATCCAATGGGTCTTTCCCAGCTGAGGGTTTGTTACACTGTATCAGTACAGGCAGTTGCTTCTGAGCTGAACACACCTGTCCACAATCCTCTCTCCCGTCCTGCAGTTTTTGATGGTTCAGCGGACGTATATCCGGTTTTTCAGTTATTCCTCATCAGTTCTTCTATGACGTCATTTGTTAAATTAACGCCGTGTTGCCCTACTGACCCCCCGCTACCGGTTTCTCTCCTTGGCACAGGTGACATGCTGCGCCTCCGCACCGTTCTTGAAGCCATACAGCGCAACATCCATTCCTCCTCACTGATCTTCAAGCTGGCACAAGACGCCTTTAAGATCGCCACGCCAGCCGACAGCAGCTCGGACACAACGCTGCTCAATGTCGCCTTGGAGCTCGGCCTGCAGGTACGGGCGGCCACCGCCTTTTACGTTGCCTATTTTCCCAGTTTAACCCTTCGCATTTGCATCAGTCTTTGAAGCACTGACCTCTTCTGCCCTCAGGTCATGAGAATGACGCTCAGCACCCTGAACTGGAGGCGCAGAGAGATGGTGCGGTGGCTCGTCACATGTGCCACGGAAGTTGGTAAGTCACACTAGTGTGGGGGCAGTAAACCGCGCCTCATTGTTGGCACATCCGCTCGTATCTTCAGCGGTTGGTGAAATCTTCCCTTGTGCTGCCCTTACAGGAGTCCGCGCCCTTGTGAGCATCCTCCAGACCTGGTACACGCTCTTCACCCCAACAGAAGCTACCAGCATCGTAGCGGCCGCAGCCACCTCGCACAGCACCGTACTACGACTTAACCTGGACTATGCACAGCGTGAGGAGCTGGCCAGCTGCGCAAGGACCTTAGCCCTGCAGTGCGCCATGAAAGACCCGCAGAACTGCGCCCTGTCAGCTCTCACCTTGTGCGAAAAAGATCACACCGCTTTCGAGACAGCCTACCAAATTGCAGTAGATGCGGCTTCAGGGGGCATGACCTACTCCCAGCTGTTCACCATCGCCCGCTACATGGAGCATCGGGGTTACCCGCTGCGGGCATTCAAACTCTGCTCACTCGCAATGAGCCACCTCAACCTGGCGTACAACCAGGACACGCACCCTGCCATTAACGATGTCCTCTGGGCATGCTCCCTCAGCCATTCACTGGGTAAAAACGAACTGGCAGCATTAGTGCCTCTGGTGGTGAAAAGTGTGCACTGCGCCACTGTCTTGTCAGACATCCTTAGACGATGCACGCTCACAGCTCCGGGATTGGCCGGGATTCCTGGCAGGCGGAATTCTGGTAAACTCATGTCAACGGACAAACCCCCCCTGCGCCAGCTGCTGGATGCGGCGGTTGGCGCCTACATTAACACCACCCACTCCCGCCTCACACACATCAGCCCCCGGCACTACGGCGAGTTCATCGAGTTCCTCAGCAAGGCCCGGGAGACCTTCCTCCTCGGCCAGGACGGACTGCTGCAGTTCGCTCAGTTTATAGACAACTTAAAGCAGATCTATAAAGGCAAGAAGAAGCTGATGATGCTGGTGAGGGAGCGGTTCGGCTGAGGCTCGCACCCCAGCACCTCCTTACTGCTTCCTTGTCAATAAGGGTCCCTCAAGGGGCCAAACCAGGACTGTCACAGCAGGAGCCTTTCATCACACCTGCCAAACATTTCATGATTCTCTTTGGGGAAGGGGTGTCGGGGGCTTCGTGTCAAGACAATTCGTAGCCGGTTGGGGGCCTCGGCTGTGGTTGTCCTTAGTGAAGGGGGTCTTGCAGTTTGGTCATCTGGTCAGGCAGAGGTCTTGTGCTTGTTGCCTCTGTTTGGGGGGAGATTTAGTCGTCTCCAGCAGATGGCGCCGCAGCACACTGGATACTCCATAGTGGCTGTCCTTACCGGTTCCTGTGCAGCCCAATGACTTCTGATTCTGCATCACTCAGGGTTGACTCGTCTCATTCTCAGACCTTCCGTAACCTGCGGCCTCACCCCATGCAGCGTCCACTAGATGAGATCCCCTCCTGCTGCGCTCGGCCTCCCTAACGTGTTACTGGAATCCCTCATACTTCCCCACAGCCCAGTCTGCCTGAGCTCTCACCTATGGAACTACAAGTCCCAGCATCTCCCACCAGCCAGAGAAGAAGTGGCCCGGGGTCCCCGCCTCTTGGATATTGTGTAGATGGTAATGCCAGTGAGCGGAGGGGGCCGACCACATCACAACCAGACGGACTCAGACTGTCACTGCAGTAACATCACCCTACAGGCAGCTGCGCTCCGTGTCCCTGTAGAGCATTTACCTGTGTGCATGCAGTGCAGAGCAATGACCACTAGAGGACGCGCTGCTGTGACTGTTCTGCTGTCCTCAGCAAGGCCGTGAGATTAGCTTTAACGTCAGACGCAGCTCGCCGGGGTCATCCAGTCTCCGGAGGTAAGTGGAACTAAACTTTTAGAAATCTTCAGCCATGTCAGAAGTTGTGATCGGGGGGCAGAGGCGAGTTCGTTTCTCTTCAGTTTTGCTTGGAATGGGGCATGAGCTCAATATAAAGTCTCTAGGGTCCGCCCACCGCTTGCCCCGCCCCCAGATGCCACCAATCAGAACTTCTGACGTGCAAGAAGATTGCTGAAACTTTAGGGTCACTTACATCATGTATAATTAAACTTTGATAGACTTTATACTTCACTTTCATTTTTCAGGATCTCTGCTTCCTGTCAGTGAACTGAAACCTTATTTAGCACCCAGGGGCGATAAACCTGTACAGACTGTCTGATGAGGCCCAGCCATGGGCATAGGCCATCGAGGATCCTGCTCTGTAAGATAGATTGGCGCGCGGTACGAGCAGCTTCTGTTCTGTGTGGATACAGGCGCCATGAGCGATCCGCGCCGGCCTCGGGGCTGCATCGTCCGTGAGGTGAACAGAACCTTTAAGACGCGGATGCTGTTTTCCTTCTATTCTTAGTTTTTCCTCCCAGTCATGTTTGTTTTGCAGTCACGGCTGCGGTCGGACGGCTCGCTGTTTCTTGTGGGGCGAGTTGTATTTTATGTACCGTGTAACGGAGTTTCTAAATGGAGTGAAATAGAAAAACCCCGCAATTTCCGCCATCTTTGGGGACGTATTATTTGCGACCAAAACGACAACTTCATTTGGTGGTTGATGACGGCAAAACCAAATTTAGACAGTTTAGATTTTTTTTTATAAATTACTATTAAAAGAGTCCTTAATCTTTTTTCTGGCACCATAACTTTATTTTCTGCGCGTCCGCTCGTTTTTTGGAGTCCATACAACTTTTTGATTGGTCTCTAAAAAGACGTAAAAATGTGCAGTTCAGGGGTCATATGTATTTTCTCTGACGCGGTGCACCGTGCCGCACAAATAATGCGTTATTTTGATAGATCCGACTTTTACGGACGCGGCGATACCAAATATGCTTTTATTTTATGTTTTAAATATAAAAACTTTTTTTTTTCCAATTTTTCATTTTATTTATTTTTTTAGTCCCCTTAGGGGACTGCAGCTTGCCATTGTTTGATACACTATAAAGTAATGCCACAGTACTGCATTATACCGCATTCTGACAGCTGGTCTATCATGCCTTGCCACAGCCACGTCTACATAGGCATTTGTTCACAAGGCCCTGGGCTGCCATGGCAACCGAATGGCACCTCACAATTTTATGGCAAAGGGGCCATGCGGGGCCCTGAATGCCGATGGGGGGATTTAAATGTAGCTGGCAAGTGCTCCACCCCCAGGGGGTGTAACTATGTACTTTAGGGGGAGGGATTAAGGTATGTTTACATGGGACTGCCATCTAAATAATTGCCTAGAAAGGCGAATAAAAGGAGCTCCACGCAAACACGGCCGCTAAGCGGGTGATGAGCGACGATTCACCCCCTGGTCCTTTTGTTTCATCTCACCTAAATGTTGGTCACTGGTTGGTCAGAAGTCGCCGGGTGCGAAGTCGGTCCTTCGTATATGAAGAGCTTGCATACAGGTTTGCGTGGGACTCCGAGTCGCCAGCAGACAAGCGGCTGTCATTCGTCCGCTTCAGTGATCGCTGCGCCGTGCGGGATTGTAGCCTCCGAATGTAAACAATGTTTATTCACTGACAACAAGCAGAGACCCTGAAAATGATGCGAAATTGAAACTGTTATCAGAAGGCTGCAGAGTCACTGTCTCTTTGGAAGAACCCCGTTTAACCCCCAGAGCTGGACTTCTGCTGCGGTCCTGTACTCTGCGCCAGCCACTGCCCCTCCCCCAGCGCTACCGTTTCCCATCTCGCAGATTGCCGTAAGCTGCGCACCAATCACTTGTTTAGCCGGAGATGCATTCCAGATCCGCAGACACGCCGTTGACCTCCCTCATCCTCTCCCCGACGAGAAGTGTCTCCCGCCTCATCGCTGAACAGACAAACTCAGGGAACACTACATGAAAGCCAGCGCCGCCGCCGGCGCTCACGGAGCTGTAAATACGAGAATATATGTGGCCGACCAGATGTAAAGTACTATTTATGACGCTTCTGTCCTCTCCGCAGGGCGGCGGTATACTTGAATGCTTTGGCTGGGGCGGTGCTTTAAGTGCTTTTCTCAGGTGGGAGGAGGGAAGGGTTTGTTTTTACTGGGGGGGGGGCATTATTTGTGCTACGAGGCTCGGCTGTGACACCACGTACGGAGACCGCGCCGCGAGTCCCAACCGGCCGCCCCTCCCCGTTCATGTGACCGGTTGTACAGAGTGGATATTGCAATAATGAACACACCCTGAGAAGAGCCCGGACCCAGTGACGGCGCTCCGAGGAGGGACCCGGACCCAGTGACGGCGCTCCGAGGAGGGACCCGGACCCAGTGACGGCGCTCCGAGGAGGGACCCGGACCCAGTGACGGCGCTCCGAGGAGGGACCCGGACCCAGTGACGGCGCTCCGAGGAGGGACTGCGGACGTGTGCGCTGCAGGTGATTACGAGAGACTGTGAGGTTTAGCAATAAATGTGGTGCAGCAGGGGGACCCCAAAATGAACGTCCTGTGAACTCCCCCTCACACCAGTTTCTGTCCCCCTCCCTTATATTTATTTGTACCCCACCATCTGCCTTGTGCTACCTGTGAATCACTACCCCTCCCCCATTTCCGTCTTTTTGTTGCGTGTCGGATGATGAAGCGGCGGTCTCGGCGAGGGGTCTGTCTCTCACCACACGTCTGTCTCTTTCTGCATCGCTTCTCAGTATTCCTCGCCACAGACGGATCCTTATTTTTACCAGTTTCTGGCTTTTCGTTCTTTGTGCGCCTCTTCCTGTTTGTTAATAAGAAATGACCCTATTTATGTATCGCGGAACCATTTTATATGAAGCGTCTTCAGAATTTCAGTGCTTTTTTATGAATAAATTGTGAATCACAAAACGTGTTTGTCTGCAACGAGACGGGAAGTTCTGGAAATCCTTAGATAGGAGACGCGATGTAGGTGTCGGTCCAGGAGAGGGCGCTGCAGGCTGAGGGAGACCACACCCACTAGGGCCCCAATGTTAGGAAACAGGCGTGCAGTAGCCTAAACAATAATAGTTTCCCCCCCCAAAAAAACAGCGCCCCACGGAGGTGGGAAGGAATTATAGCAGGACTCTGGGTGGAAGGGGGGAAAATCCAGACATCCATTTTTCTACCAGACTTCAAAAACTTTAGTACCCTCTTGTACCGCCTCTAGCTTAGATACAAGATGTGATGGGGGCATGGAAGCTCTAGCACCCTGTTGTACGCCTCTAGCTTGGATACAAGATGTGATACGGACGGGGGTGGAGGCTCTAGTACCCTGTTGTACGCCTCTAGCTTGGATACAAGATGGGATACGGACAGGCATGGAGGCTTTAATACCCTGTTGTATCGCCTCTAGCTTGGATACAAGATGTGATATGGGTGGGCATGGAGGCTTTAATACCCTGTTGTACGCCTCTAGCTTGGATACAAGATGGGATACGGACAGGCATGGAGGCTTTAATACCCTGTTGTATCGCCTCTAGCTTGGATACAAGATGTGATATGAGCGGCATGGAGGCTCTAGTACCCTGTTGTACAGCCTCTACAGAGGTCACTACACACAAGGAGCCGCCAAGAGCCTCTTATTAGCCAAGGGGGAACCACTTCTAGCACCTCCGGTGACCGTTCATCTAATCACCACAACTCTCATCACTTGCAGATCTGCCTGAGATGGAGCCGCATGATCTGCATCAAAATGACAACTTCTTCTGAGGCCGGAGGGTTTTTTTTTTAAACAAAGAATGTATTGGTATGTAATGACCTCCCCCTTTTATGGAAGGAGCTAGATAGATAGAGTGTATATACATCTATATATACGGGTCAATACTATAGGCAGTAGCGTAAACCTCACTGTATACAGCCCACATAAAGAAATATATAGAAAAATGCTCCCTCGTGGGAGCTGTATGTAGACCTGCGTACAGTGAGCTCCCTCTAGTGGTGGCTGAAGGCAGCACAAAATATTCTTGCATATCTCTGCCTCTACTAGGAATTTGGTTCTTAGAATCCGAGGGGGGGGGGGGGGGGACAAAAAACAGAATTTTAGAAATATTCAGATTAGGATATCATCGTGTTCCGTCCGTATTCACGGCACGATCATTTGTGGCAGATTCACTGCAGCCCTCCGTTACACATCGGCGTGGGGTTTGGAACAATCCATGCAGAGGCTGCAGCAACCACTCCATCCACATGTACAAGGTCACAGCCACAGATCTGCACATGTAGATGCTGTCACGCACACGCCAGCCGCAAATCTCCAGAACGCACTTTATTTCATGAAGTACAGACACTGGCTGGAATGTTCTGACTGCGGAAGGACAGGAAGCAGTTTCTGCCCACAGAGAAGAACGGACCCTTACAGGCTGCTCTCGGGTCACCCGTTCCTATTCCTACCCAGAACAGAGGGGCTGGAGGTCAGTTCTGTTACAAATGTCTCATTATTAACCCCCAAGGCACCAGCTCCGGAGCGATAAGACAATTCAAAGCTTCGCCTTCAATTCTCTTTCTTCTCTGAGTATTTGTGTACAGCAGAAATAAAGGCGCCCACGTGCTCCGGGTCCATGTCCGGGTACAAGCCGTGACCCAAGTTGGCAATGTAGCCCCGACAGCCAAAGGCCTCCAGCATCTGCTTCACCATCGCTTCAATATCATCCTGCAACAACCGGAAAAAGATGTATGATCAAGAGCGCCGACACATAAAACACTGATGACGGCAGCGCAAGCAGAACCGGGACCGACAAGGAAAACAGACGACAGCAGCGCAGGCAGAACCGGGACCGACAAGGAAAACAGACGACAGCAGCGCAGGCAGAAACGGGCTGCACAACAAATGTGGTTGTCCTTTATCTATAATCAGGACAACGGATGAATACTTAATATAGACTATGTATTAAGTATTCATCTGTTGTTCCGATTAACCAAGTTGAATATCCTGACTACACCAACCGCTAGACTACTGCTCCCCACCTCATGTCCGAAAATACAAGTGCTATACTACTAAAATACTGTCCCCCTATGTACAAGAATATAACTACTACAATACTGCCCCCTATGTACAAGAATATAACTACTATAATACTGCCCCCTATGTACAAGAATATAACTACTATAATACTGCCCCCTATGTACAAGAATATAACTACTATAATACTGCCCCCTATGTACAAGAATATAACTACTATAATACTGCCCCTATGTACAAGAATATATCTACTATAATACTGCCCCCTATGTACAAGAATATAACTACTATAATACTGCCCCCTATGTACAAGAATATAACTACTATAATACTGCCCCCTATGTACAAGAATATAACTACTATAATACTGCCCCCTATGTACAAGAATATAACTACTATAATACTGCTCCCCTATGTACAAGAATATAACTACTATAATACTGCTCCCCTATGTACAAGAATATAACTACTATAATACTGCCTCCTATGTACAAGAATATAACTACTATAATACTGCCCCCTATGTACAAGAATATAACTACTATAATACTGCCCCCTATGTACAAGAATATAACTACTATAATACTGCTCCCCTATGTACAAGAATATAACTACTATAACACTGCTCCCTATGTACAAGAATATAACTACTATAATACTGCTCCCTATGTACAAGAATATAACTACTATAATACTGCCCCTATGTACAAGAATATAACTACTATAATACTGCTCCTATGTACAAGAATATAACTACTATAATACTGCCCCTATGTACAAGAATATATCTACTATAATACTGCCCCCTATCTACAAGAATATAACTACTATAATACTGCCCCCTATGTACAAGAATATAACTACTATAATACTGCCTCCTATGTACAAGAATATAACTACTATAATACTGCCCCCTATGTACAAGAATATAACTACTATAATACTGCCCCCTATGTACAAGAATATAACTACTATAATACTGCCCCCTATGTACAGGAATATAACTACTATAATACTGCCCCCTATGTACAAGAATATAACTACTATAATACTGCCCCCTATGTACAAGAATATAACTACTATAATACTGCCTCCTATGTACAAGAATATAACTACTATAATACTGCCCCCTATGTACAAGAATGTAACTACTATAATACTGCCCCCCTATGTACAAGAATATAACTACTATAATACTGCTCCTATGTACAAGAATATAACTACTATAATACTGCCCCCTATGTACAAGAATATAACTACTATAATACTGCCCCCTATGTACAAGAATATAACTACTATAATACTGCCCCTATGTACAAGAATATATCTACTATAATACTGCCCCCTATGTACAAGAATATAACTACTATAATACTGCCCCCTATGTACAAGAATATAACTACTATAATACTGCCCCCTATGTACAAGAATATAACTACTATAATACTGCCCCCTATGTACAAGAATATAACTACTATAATACTGCTCCCCTATGTACAAGAATATAACTACTATAATACTGCCCCCTATGTACAAGAATATAACTACTATAATACTGCTCCCCTATGTACAAGAATATAACTACTATAATACTGCCCCCTGTGTACAAGAATATAACTATAATACTGCCTCCTATGTACAAAAATATAACTACTATAATACTGCCCCCTATGTACAAGAATATAACTACTATAATACTGCCTCCTATGTACAAGAATATAACTACTATAATACTGCTCCTATGTACAAGAATATAACTACTATAATACTGCCCCTATGTACAAGAATATAACTACTATAATACTGCCCCCTATGTACAAGAATATAACTACTATAATACTGCCCCCTGTGTACAAGAATATTACTATAATACTGCCTCCTATGTACAAGAATATAACTACTATAATACTGCCTCCTATGTACAAGAATATAACTACTATAATACTGCTCCTATGTACAAGAATATAACTACTATAATACTGCCCCCATGTACAAGAATATAACTACTATAATACAGCCCCTATGTACAAGACTATAACTACTATAATACTGCCCCCTATGTACAAGAATATAACTACTATAATACAGCCCCTATGTACAAGACTATAACTACTATAATACTGCCCCCTATGTACAAGAATATAACTACTATAATACTGCCTCCTATGTACAAGAATATAACTACTATAATACAGCCCCTATGTACAAGACTATAACTACTATAATACTGCCCCCTATGTACAAGAATATAACTACTATAATACTGCCTCCTATGTACAAGAATATAACTACTATAATACTGCCCCCTATATACAAGAATATAACTACTATAATACTGCCCCCTATGTACAAGAATATAACTACTATAATACTGCCCCCTATGTACAAGACTATAACTACTATAATACTGCCTCCTATGTACAAGAATATAACTACTATAATACTGCCCCCTATGTACAAGAATATAACTACTATAATACTGCCCCCTATGTACAAGACTATAACTACTATAATACTGCCTCCTATGTACAAGAATATAACTACTATAATACTGCCCCCTATGTACAAGAATATAACTACTATAATACTGCTCCTATGTACAAGAATATAACTACTATAATACTTCGCCCTATGTACAAGAATATAACTACTATAATACTGCCCCCTATGTACAAGAATATAACTACTATAATACTGCCCCCTATGTACAAGAATATAACTACTATAATACTGCCCACTATGTACAAGAATATACCAACTATAATACTGCCCCCTATGTACAAGAATATAACTACTATAATACTGCCCCCTATGTACAAGACTATAACTACTATAATACTGCCCTCAATGTATAATAATATAACTACTATAATACTGCCTCCTATGTACAAGAATATAACTACTATAATACTGCCCCTATGTACAAGAATATAACTACTATAATACTGCCCCCTATGTACAAGAATATAACTACTATAATACTGCCCCCTATGTACAAGACTATAACTACTATAATACTGCCCTCAATGTATAATAATATAACTACTATAATACTGCCCCCTATGTACAAGAATATAACTACTATAATACTGCCCCCTATGTACAAGAATGTAACTACTATAATACTGCCCCCCTATGTACAAGAATATAACTACTATAATACTGCCCCCTATGTACAAGAAT
This sequence comes from Eleutherodactylus coqui, assembly GCF_035609145.1. Classification (NCBI taxonomy): domain Eukaryota; kingdom Metazoa; phylum Chordata; class Amphibia; order Anura; family Eleutherodactylidae; genus Eleutherodactylus; species Eleutherodactylus coqui. The sequence goes on from NC_089839.1 coordinate 314,902,490, forward strand.
ATAACTACTATAATACTGCCCCCTATGTACAAGAATATAACTACTATAATACTGCCCACTATGTACAAGACTATAACTACTATAATACTGCCCCCTATGTACAGGCATATAACTACTATAATACTGCCCCCTATGTACAGGCATATAACTACTATAATACTGCCCCCTATGTACAAGAATATAACTACTATAATACTGCCCCCTATGTACAAGAATATAACTACTATAATACTGCCTCCTATGTACAAGAATATAACTACTATAATACTGCCCCTATGTACAAGAAGATAACTACTATAATACTGCCCCCTATGTACAAGAATATAACTACTATAATACTGCCTCCTATGTACAAGAATATACCAACTATAATACTGCCCCCTATGTACAAGAATATAACTACTATAATACTGCCCCCTATGTATAATAATATAACTACTATAATACTGCCTCCTATGTACAAGAATATAACTACTATAATACTGCCCTCAATGTATAATAATATAACTACTATAATACTGCCTCCTATGTACAAGACTATAACTACTATAATACTGCCCCTATGTACAAGACTATAACTACTATAATACTGCCCTCAATGTATAATAATATAACTACTATAATACTGCCCCCTATGTACAAGAATATAACTACTATAATACTGCCCCCTATGTACAAGAATATAACTACTATAATACTGCCCCCTATGTACAAGAATATAACTACTATAATACTGCCCCCTATGTACAAGACTATAACTACTATAATACTGCCCTCAATGTATAATAATATAACTACTATAATACTGCCCCCTATGTACAAGAATATAACTACTATAATACTGCCCCCTATGTACAAGAATGTAACTACTATAATACTGCCCCCTATGTACAAGAATATAACTACTATAATACTGCCCTCTATGTACAAAAATATAACTACTATAATACTGCCCCCTATGTACAAGAATATAACTACTATAATACTGCCCCCTATGTACAAGAATATAACTACTATAATACTGCCCCCCTATGTACAAGAATATAACTACTATAATACTGCCCCCCTATGTACAAGAATATAACTACTATAATACTGCCCCTATGTACAAGAATATAACTACCATAATACTGCCCGCTATGTACAAGAATATAACTACTATAATACTGCCTCCTATGTACAAGAATATAACTACTATAATACTGCCTCCTATGTACAAGAATATAACTACTATAATACTGCCCCTATGTACAAGAATATAACTACTATAATACTGCCCCCTATGTACAAGAATATAACTACTATAATACTGCCCCCTCTGTACAAGAATATAACTACTATAATACTGCCCCCTATGTACAAGAATATAACTACTATAATACTGCCCCCTCTGTACAAGAATATAACTACTATAATACTGCCCCTATGTACAAGAATATTACTACTATAATACTGCCCCCTATGTACAAGAATATAACTACTATAATACTGCCCCCTATGTACAAGAATATAACTACTATAATACTGCCCCCTATGTACAAGAATATAACTACTATAATACTGCCCCCCTATGTACAAGAATATAACTACTATAATACTGCCCCCTATGTACAAGAATATAACTACTATAATACTGCCCCCTATGTACAAGAATATAACTACTATAATACTGCTTCTATGTACAAGAATATAACTACTATAATACTGCCCCCTATGTACAAGAATATAACTACTATAATACTGCCCCCTATGTACAGGCATATAACTACTATAATACTGCCCCCTATGTACAGGCATATAACTACTATAATACTGCCCCCTATGTACAGGCATATAACTACTATAATACTGCCCCCTATGTACAGGCATATAACTACTATAATACTGCCCCCTATGTACAGGCATATAACTGCTATACCAGTAAACTAATAGCCAGACCTCATTTTTCTAGGTATAAATAGGTATTTCATCTGCGCAGATTTGGGTGGTTTCAGGTCATTAATATTTTGGCCCCTCCCACTATTACTACAGTGCGGTCGGCTCTCACACGCACCTTGTTGGCGTACAGCGCACATGGGTCCAGGTTCCCTTGCAGCGTCACTCTCTTCCGTGTTTTCTCCCTGAAATGAAGCGGTAGAGGTTGGAGGCTCTCGGCATCTTCGTTGGATGTAGAACATTCAGGTAAATGGCGGCAGATGAACAGGGACCCCCCGACACCCTCCTCGCCTTACCTGGCCTCCTGGGGGCTGGGCCTCCCCCCCCTGCACGCTCATCGCCTTACCTGGCCTCCTGGGGTCGGATCGTCCAGTCCAGTCCGACCACCTCATAACCCGACTGCGATAGGTCATCTAAAGCATAATGAGCGTCCTTAGCGAAGATGATCTGTAAGACAGGATGTTACAACCACCACTAGATGGCGATGAGCACAACACTAAAAATCCAGCAGTCCGGCATCTGATGGTCCGGCATATTAGATATCGGAGTTACACTGTGAGCTGCAAGTCTCTTTTGTCACCCCAACAGCACGTGGTCACATGACCCGCCCCGGGGGCACACATGCCGCGCTCACCATGGGTACTTGTTCCAGTCCCTCCGCCTTCAGCTTCTGCTTCACTCTGCGCGAGATCTCCCGGAGATACGGCAAAGAAAAGTCTGCAAACTGCTGCGGTCCGAGGCAGCCGGCGTGAGACTCGAAGACCTGCAGCGCCTGGAAGAGGAGACAAGCCTCAGTAGGAGCCAGCACGGCCCACCGGAGACCCCCAGCGACCCCGCTCTACCTGCGCTCCGGCCGCCACCTGCCCCACCAGGTAGTCCACAATGACGTCCGTGAGCTGCTGCAGGAGCTGGTGACTGGCACTGGCGTTCTGGTAGAGCCAGCGCTTGGCTTTGGACATGGTGTTGGAGCCGCCGCCTTCTATCATGTAGGTCATCAGCGTCCACTGCGAGGAGATAAGACGCCGTAGTTAGCGCATACGTCCAGCCCCTCCCCCATCCGGGGCCCGGACCTCTCGGGGGACACTTACCGGAGCGCCCGTGAAGCCGATCAGAGGAACTTGTCCGCCTATTTTATGACGAGTCAATGTGATCGCCCGAAACACGTAACCCAACTCCTGCGACACGTCCACCGTAGGCTTCAGCTTCTGCAGATCCTTGGGGTCCTTAAGGGGCTCTGGAAATACGGGGCCCCTCCCTGGCTCCATGCGGATCTCCATCCCCAGCGCCTGAACCACACAAGGAACTTAACATGTTATTACTGATCAGTTCTACATTGTGTGTATGGCCCTTTAAGAGGACACATAAGGTGGGTGCACACTCCATGGAGTCCTGCGACGCCCTCTAGTGGGGATAAGTATTACTACACCACAGAAAACAGCAGAAATAGCAAGATGAAGGCTTAAATTACAGCAAATTTGTCAAAACGCGGCTTCTCGTGGCACACCTGACGCTTCTCTGCTTTAGGCCACCTGCAGATGGGTGGATCTGCATTGCGGAATCCGGAGCAAACCCCGCCCACAACGTTACTGAAAATTGCTTTTTCCCTACACGAGCGGAAATCAATTGCGATTGATCACGGGGGAAAAACCACAGCATGTTCTATTCATGGAACTCAACGCAAGTTGTCCGATTCGCAGCCCTTCCGCAATGACAATGCAGAAAGGTCGCAGATTCCACGTTAGCGCCAGCGACGATGCGGGAAGAGAAGAGGTTTACAAATAAAATAAATGCGCACGTCTGACGGCGAGCCCTGCGGACCGCCTGCAGCACGGAGACGATTAATGACGCACAGGGTCAGATTGTGCATGTGCAGCGGCCTGAGGGCTCATTCACACGTGTATGCAGTGTATCCACAGACCGCGCTGCGTGTTCCCCGCCTCTGGCACTGCTGGCGGTTTTATATCGTGTGTGTTAACTAGGTTTCCAATAGGTGGCGCTGCAGCGCTATTGTTCCATCTGTCTTTTTTGTATAAACTATGCTTCTCACACGCAAAAAAAAGAGAACGAGCACAGAAGCGATGCAGGGATACCACATGTGTCACTTTGTACAAAGTAAAGGGAGAAAAAAGGGTTTTGATTTTAATTTTTTTTTTAACTTTTTAAAAAATTTTTGTCCCTTTAGGGGACTTCTACAGAGACCCATCAGGATCCACGGGGGTCCGATGGTGACAGCACTTTACATGCTGCAGTCGCAAGGTCCGCAGCATTTAAAGGGTTAACACAGCAGAAACCGGAGGTTTTCTGCATTCTCTGGTGTGCAACAGCTGGTGCCTGGCTATCCTCTTACAGCCAAGCACCAGCTCTCCCTGCCATAGAGACCACTGGCCGGCTTCTGACAAGCAGATGGTCTCTGTGGCAACCTGTAAACAAAGCAGTGCAGGAGTTTGAAAACAGAAGCGGGAAGTTGCCCGCAGATCGGTAATATCTTCCTGCTTCTTTGTTCACAGTCCTGCACTGCTCTGTGTGGGTCTGTGCAGGCAGAGCACACTACCACAGCTTATGGCAGTGTGCTCTGCAGCTCCCATAGTGAAACATAGCCCGGGCTATATCACTATGGGCAGTGGAGCTCGTCCCAGAAAATTTAAGGGCGTGCCACTCCAGGGGTTAATGGGCTATTTCGGGCCGTTATACAGACCGCTAGGACACACTGCGTTTTTTCCCCGCGTGCATTTAAAAAAAAAATGCGTGTGTAGCACGGAGAATATTTACACCACGTCCGAGTCATGACGAGTATAATGTGTTAAAAATCACAGGAGAATCCATACATGTGGCAGAACTAGATTAAAAAAGGCACACCTCTATAGATGGTAAGGGGCGCAGCCCGTGTATATGTACCGCAGCTCACCTGCGGAATCACCAGGATGTCCGAGAAGATAATCGCAGCGTCCAAGGAAAACCGGCGCAGCGGCTGCAAGTGAAGAGACAAAGAGGTAACCGCTAATAATCCGGATAATTTACCGGAGCCCCACCCCCACGATACCGGAAAATGGTGATGGGACAAATATATGACATCAGTCCTGATTCCTCATCGCCCCACCGGCGCCATCTCCATCATTACCTGTAAGGTCAGCTCACAGCAGACCTCGGGGCTCCGACACGAGGCGAAGAAATCCTGACTGGCGCGAGTCTCCCGAAACTCTGCAGCAGGAGAGAAGAAAACATGAAGTGAGGTCCGGACAGCAGAGGGTGCCACTGAGCAGACTGTGATATGGAGGTGTTATAAGTGCTGTATCCTCATCCCGGGGGAGGGGCATTTCTCCAGGAAGTGACTGCCGAGGTCCTCCCACAATGCACTGCAGGGTCTTCCAGCACGCCGGAGGTGTGACCGTCGTGGTGCAGGACGCCATTATCATAGCTCGCCTACAGTATTTGCGCAAGCCGGCAGCCAATAGACTACAGGGGGCGACGCAGATACTGCGAGGCGAGGAACAACCGATCCCTCGGGGCAAAAAATATAACTTAGTAATACTAATGAGAACGCCGGCAAATAGAAATATTTGGATGGATAGGGGCGGAGCCTGGATGGATAGGGGCGGAGCCTGGAGAGCGAGAGGATTATATGTATTAGTATTTCTATTGGACCGCCATCAGTGCCGTAGATGTGACGCAGCCAGAGGGGCAGACAGCAGCCAACAGACACCCCGACCTTAGTGGTAGATGCCCCCTAGAGACCCAGATAGTCCAAGACTACTTCTGTGCACGGGTGGCGGAGGCTCTTCATCAGCGCACCCAGACTGAACCACGAGGAACCTCCGCAGCTCCGACTGCACTAGATGACTAGCGGAGTACATCCCTCGATGGCCGGCTGGGTAGTCAGAGAGACATTGTAGCAGGCGGAGGGTATCCTGTGCGCCGGGAGAGACGCCGCGGTCACAATATGGAGGATGCCAGGGATAAGACGACGCTCCTGTGGAGGGGGACAGCGACATGGCGGTACGAGCGGCGGCGGGGCTCAAAGACGTAATGTCATCCGTGTCAGACCTTGTGGCAGCGACTAACATCCTCCATGACAACTCCGTCCGCCGAGGACCGCCGGGCCGTTGGAGCTCAAGGACTGACCTCTGTTCATAGACTCTTCCCTGAGATATAGCGGACACAGCCGCAGTCCAGCAGAGCCTCCCGCCGGCACGGCGCTCATCCGGGTGCGGTAGAGATATATATATATATACTCCACCCCTCATTCTAGAGCCGATTCCTCTGCCTGCGTCAATAAGGTGATGCGCAGACTGACCCCCTGGCACTGGCGGTAGGACCCGTCTGTGCGCTCGGTCTGCGGGACGTTAGCAGGTGATCACATTATGTGATGTGGTTAGAGTATAGCTTGCAGACATGTACACCGCTGATGGGGAATCGGTTCCTCTTCTACGTACGCTGCAGCCGCGGTTTACCGCCCGCCCGCGTCCCTCCATTGGGGGGGCCGACCTATTATCCTTTCTTTATAAACAAACATTTGGCGCACTACATTCCTCTGCAGCGCTGCACAGGAGCGCCACGAGGGCAGGAAGTGTTGTCAGAGGGCATCAGGCAGGGAAGCTCCTGTCAGAACGCGGCGGGGGGAGATGGAGGCGCTCTCACACAACCCGCCTTTTATCACAATTAGCGCAGCGTTTGATACGACACGCTAACCGCGGTCCGCTGTTCCCACTGGTTTCACTTCCCTGCGCTGCGAGGCGGCATTCCGAACGCCACGATCTGCGGGCGCTGCCAGCTCTATTTCTTTCCAGCGCCCCTCGTCTCAATGATGGCGGACGGTAAAACACGCCGTCACATGCGTTCAAAAACACAACACTGAATTGGGGCAATTTTGGTCACGTTGCCCTGTGAAGCCGTGTGAGCGGCCTGAGAGCTGTGGGGGCTTCACTACAGACCCCCGGCAGTGCTTCTGCTCCAGTCACCTCCAGAGCTGCATGCATGTCTACGGCCCGCACTCCCAGCATGCACCACCTACCTGGCAGATACCGGCCCGCCTGGCGCATGCACCACACAGGAACGTGGCGGCACTCCTCCCCACGGGCAGCGCGCAGGAACGTGTCATTCTTCAGAGGCGGGAAACCGCGAGGCCTGAGGACGAAGCGGAGATCAGTGTGACATCAGGGACACCAACATAGGGCGAGGCTCCGCCTACTGCGACCAGCGTGCCGTAGCCCCGCCCCCTACAGACTCATACCTCTTATGCTATAATTTGAGCACATTCACATGTTTTATATGAACAGAGGGGAGATCAGCGGCGCCATTTATCTCTGGGGGGGAGGGAGGTGACCCCACCAGCAGGAACGCCCCAGCCTTCAGCAATGATTAACCCCGTGCGGTGCAGATTTCTGGTGGAGGGGGCGGCGGCCCCTCGTCTCCAGCGAAGTGTGGCGTCAGCAGGTTTAGGATCCTCTTATCTGGAAGCTGCAGACAAAACCTTCGCGGTGGGTGGGGGTCCGCAGACGGGGGGCCGCACCCTGCTGACACAGTCGGCATCGCCCAGACCCCTCGCCGCCACGTCCTGGCATCTGAGAGGCCACCCCAAATCTATATATACGGGGGTCTCCATGTCTGTGTACAGCCCCCCTCTACGGGGTCACATGAGAAGCGGCGCCAACCGCAACCCCCAGCAGAGACGAGCGCAGGGAAGGGTTAACATTTACCAGCCTGCAGTGTGAACGCCGCCATGTTCACCTGACGCGGCTCAGCGGTCACATGACAACAGGCAGGACGCCATGTGCGGCGCGGATGCTGCGGTCCTTATAGGGGCCCGATAAGCGCGTTCTCTGCTTGACGTACGGATACGCCGCGGTCCGGCGGGACGTTTCTTCGTGTTCAACTGCTATTAAAAACTACAACAAAAGACGCCATGCAGGCGCGGCGGGCCGCTGCCACCCGCACCGCCACCCGCTGCCACCCGCACCGCCACCCGCTGCCACCCGCACCGCCACCCGCTGCCACCCGCACCACCACCCGCACCCATGTACCGCAGTCCCCACCGCGGAGCAGAAAGAAGACAAGACGTGTATGCGGGGTCTCCGCTGCGGCGTCTGATCTCGCAGTCACACCCACGGGCGTGCGGCCGTCTGCGGCGGGTGTTTGACGCTCATCATTATGGCGGCTCACGAGGTGCGATAAAAACCGCAGAAACGCACTAAAAACGAACAGCGAGCGTTAGAAAAGGGCGGCGACTGAAATGCTATAAAACGCGGTGATTGTGGGAGACCGCCGGCTCGCGGGACGCCCAGGTGACCCCAGCGTACCGCCCCTCTGCTGCACATGTGGCGGCGGAGCGCTGGCGCAGTACAGAGGACGCTGTTGCTATGGCGATGACGCGGCTCCTGCGGCCATGCTGCAATGATGATTGTGGGACGGACGGTTCCCATGGACTAAAGCGGCCGCGAGGAGCCGCCGGAAACCGCAGCCGCGAAAGGAAAACCGCAATGCAAATCCGCCCGTGTGCAGCCGGACTAACCGCCACCGACCGCTGAAGCCTCTGTACAAAGGGGGCTGCGCAGAGTCGGAACGGCGTGGGGCCCTCGGGGGCCCTTGTTCTGCTCCAGACACAGCGAGGCACTGTGGAGCCTCACATGAGCCCCACATGAACCCCGCAGGACCTCCAGCTCCCTCCGCAGGGCGGCGCTCTACTCACTGCAGGTGCTCCGGCTGCTCCATGCTGCTGCCAGGAAGTGTCACTGGAGTCGCCGCTGCTCAGCGCCCCTCTCCGCTGTCCCCGCCCCCACATGGGCGCAGCCAGAGAGCCCACCGCCTACCTATCAACCACGCCCCCTTAGCGCCACTCAACAGGAAAGAAGGACGGCCGCCATTGGTTAGAGCCTTCCCCGCTGTCCAATCAGGATTGAGAAGACAAGCGCCGTTACTAAGCAACCAACTGACAGGCAGGAAGAGGCCGCGCGGCTGTCGGGATCACCTTACCGTATATAATATAGTATGCGCGCAGCAGTGTGCTGCTGCTGCTGCTGCAGGAGGAGGAGGAGGAGGAGATGCTGTTAATCCAGTGTGATATTATTTCTGGTGAACTACAAGTCTCAGCCACTCTGCCTCGCTACACGTCTCCATCCCAACCAGTGATAATGCGCAGCGCTGTGGCATCCATCTGCGGCCACAATCAGCAGTGAGCAATGGCGCCATAATGACGGTGGAGCGCGGAGTCATTATGCCATTAATGTATCAGCACAGGAAGCCGACCAGCTCCGCGGGGGCGGGGCATTTGTAGGGGGCTCAGGAAGGCCACACCCCTGCGGCACACTGCGATTGTGCGGAGCGATGCCCTTGTAGGCGCAGCGACGTCTGTCTGCCTCAGTTCTATTGGCTGTAAAGGTCATATAGCTGCGTTCACCTCTGCCGCTGCCACAATCCATGGAGCCACGGGTGGCGTAACGCCATAAACAAGTCTGCGCGGATACGGAGCGGATGTTCTGCAGCAGCTGAATATAAACTGAAGGGGTGAAATGTGCTGCAGATCCTTTGAAAATGATGTCGATTGTACGGCCGGTTTGGTGCGGATTTCCTGCGGACGACCGGCCGTACGTTCCGACCCGCGAGGACCAAAAGATGGCAGCAGAGCCAGATACGTCACACCGGCAGCATCCGACGGACCGCGCGACTCCCAGTGGTGTCATATTGTTGATGGAATCCGCGGTAAACGTTCCGGCGCAGACGGGAACGCAGCGGAGAAACGTGTCGCCCGCATTCAGCTGTAAGAGGACTACAAGCTCCAGAGCGGCGTGCTGCGCTGAGCCAACAGACGAAGAATCCAAGGGGCGTTCAGCGGGCGTCTGCGCCAGAGGTCGTGGCGGCACGGCGCGCCGTCTGTAAACTGCCTGCGGCACAGCCAGGATGGGACAAGCAGCCATGATTCTCGTGGGCCTCGGCGAGTGCTTCATGAGCCGGAACGTGGAACAGGAAGAACGCGGACGGACAGGAGGGCAGAATACGAGAGGAGATAACGACTCGGCGCAAAGTTATCAGCCGGGCGGGAACCACCAGGAGCGACCCAGGAAACCGCGCCAAACACAACCAGCGCTAAATACTCTTAGTGTATCTAATCCTATCCTGTGTGATACTGTCTGCTGAGCCGTGTATCTAATCCTATCCGGTGTGATACTGTCTGCTGAGCCGTGTATCTAATCCTATCCTGTGTGATACTGTCTGCTGAGCCGTGTATCTAATCCTATCCTGTGTGATACTGTCTGCTGAGCCGTGTATCTAATCCTATCCTGTGTGATACTGTCTGCTGAGCCGTGTATCTAATCCTATCCTGTGTGATACTGTCTGCTGAGCTGTGTATCTAATCCTATCCTGTGTGATACTCTTTGCTGAGCCATGTATCTAACCCTATCCTGTGTGATACTGTCTGCTGAGCCGTGTATCTAACCCTATCCTGTGTGATACCGTCTGCTGAGCCGTGTATCTAATCCTATCCTGTGTGATACTGTCTGCTGAGCTGTGTATCTAATCCTATCCTGTGTGATACCGTCTGCTGAGCCGTGTATCTAATCCTATCCTGTGTGATACTGTCTGCTGAGCCGTGTATCTAATCCTATCCTGTGTGATACTGTCTGCTGTATCTAATCCCCTCCTGTGTGATACTGTCTGCTGAGCCGTGTATCTAATCCTATCCTGTGTGATACTGTCTGCTGAGCCGTGTATCTAATCCTATCCTGTGTGATACTGTCTGCTGAGCCGTGTATCTAATCCTATCCTGTGTGATACTGTCTGCTGAGCCGTGTATCTAATCCTCTCCTGTGTGATACTGTCTGCTGAGCTGTGTATCTAATCCTATCCTGTGTGATACTATCTGCTGAGCCGTGTATCTAATTCTATCCTGTGTGATACTGTCTGCTGAGCTGTGTATCTAATCCTATCCTGTGTGATACTGTCTGCTGAGCCGTGTATCTAATCCTATCCTGTGTAATACTATCTGCTGAGCCGTGTATCTAATCCTATCCTGTGTGATACTGTCTGCTGAGCCGTGTATCTAATCCTATCCTGTGTGATACTGTCAGCTGAGCCGTGTATCTAATCCTATCCTGTGTGATACTGTCTGCTGAGCCGTGTATCTAATCCTATCCTGTGTGATACTGTCTGCTGAGCCGTGTATCTAATCCTATCCTGTGTGATACTGTCTGCTGAGCTGTGTATCTAATCCTATCCTGTGTGATACTGTCTGCTGTATCTAATCCTATCCTATGTGATACTTTCTGCTGAGCCGTGTATCTAGTCCCATCATGTGATACTGTCTATGTGTATCTAAGCCCATGGCTGGGGCGCGCATGCTCTGCTGTAGCAGAGATTGCGCCTCTACTCGGTATTGTACGGTAAGTTTTTAGTGCGCTTGTACTCCGTGGTATACGGTCGCAGTAGTTCCGGGTTGCTCTGGCCGTCCGCCGCTCCCGGTGCCGCAGGATCCATGCAGGGAGGTCGCCCCGCGGACTGACAGCGCCGGTAGGACCGCTGACCCTGTGTATACTGTGTATTACGTCACCTGCCCCCTATATAGTGCGGTGTATAGGACTCTGTAATCTCTATTATGTCACCTGACCCCCTATATAGGGATATATATCCCCTGTATATTACACCGGGCCCTCTATATACTGGGTCCTCTGTATTACATCACATGACCTGTATACGGGGCCATATATCCTCTGTATATTACACCGGACCCTCTATATACTGGGTCCTCTGTGTTATATGACCGGACCCCTATATGGGGCCATATATCCACTGTATATTACACCGGGCCCTCTATATACTGGGTCCTCTGTATTATATGACCGGACCCCTATATGGGGCCATATATCCCCTGTATAGTACACCGGGTCCTGTATATACTGGGTCCTCTGTATTACATCACATGACCTGTATACGGGGGCCATATATCCCCTGTATATTACACCGGGTCATGTATATACTGGATCCTCTGTATTATGTCAGCTGACCCCTATATAGGGATATATATCCCCTGTATACACTGGGCCCTGTATATACTTGGTCCTCTATTATATCACCTGACCCCTCCTATATGGGGCCATATATCCTCTGTATATTACACCAGGTCCTGTATATACTGGCTCCTCTGTATTATGTCACCTGACCCCTATATGGGGCCATATATCCCCTGTATAGTACACTGAGTCCTGTATATACTGGGTCCTCTGTATTATATGACCGGACCCCTATATGGGGCCATATATCCTCTGTATATTACACTGGGTCCTCTATATACTGGGTCCTCTGTATTATATGACCTGACCCCTATATGAGGCCATATATCCCCTGTATATTACACCGGGCCCTCTATATACTGGGTCCTCTGTATTATATGACCGGACCCCTATATGGGGCCATATATCCTCTGTATATTACACTGGGTCCTGTATATACTGGGTCCTCTGTATTACATCACATGACCTGTATACGGGGGCCATATATCCCCTGTATATTACACCGGGCCCTCTATATACTGGGTCCTCTGTATTATATGACCTGACCCCTATATGAGGCTATATATCCCCTGTATAGTACACTGAGTCCTCTATATACTGGCTCCTCTGTATTATGTCACCTGACCCCTATATGGGGCCATATATCCCCTGTATAGTACACTGAGTCCTGTATATACTGGGTCCTCTGTATTACGTCACCTGACCTGTATATGGGGCCATATATCCTCTGTATATTACACCGGGCCCTCTATATACTGGGTCCTCTGTATTACGTCACCTGACCCCCATATATTGTGGCCCCTCCTGATGATCTGTAATGTAACGGTGGTCTTGTCTCCAGTCCAGGGACGGTTTGGGGCCCGGGGCCCCGTCTTCTTGCGAGTGCTGCAGCCATGCAGGATGCCAGCAGCCCCCGGCGGCTCCTGGGCCAGGTCCGCTGCGTCCTGGAGTGTATCGCCAGTTTCCGCGGCGCGGCGCCGCTCCCCGAGGTGCTGTGCTACGTGCCCGGGGAGATCCTGTACAAGATCTGTAAGGACCCCAGCCTGGCATCCTGCGCCCGCTCGCTGGTCACTGTGTGGGAGGCCCCCGGGTACTCCAAGCAGAACCTGAAGAAGCTGGCGCGTGCCACCGTGGAGGTCCGCAAGGGAAGCTGCATCCGCGCCACAGGAGAGGAGTACGGCAACGCCAACGGCCTCTGGGTGAAGCTGAGCAAGGTACCAGGCTCACCACCAGATCCTCCAGTCACATCACTGCTGCCCCCTGCTGGCTGCAGCTCTGGATGTGACTGGAGGACAATAGGTGGGATCGGGCACAGCGCTGTAGTTTGGCCCTGCAGGCTTAGGGCCCGAAGCTGACTGATGTTGTTTCTCTCATTCAGGAGCAGATGGCGGAGTACCAGGACAGCTGTGACACGGCGGAGGGCTGGGTGCTCCTGTGCCGGCAGGACGAGGGCGGGGACAGGCTGGTGCCCGTCGAGTCGCCCGATAAAACCTCCAGACAGCAGCAGTTATTTGGGGTGGATTATAAACCGCTCAGCAGGTGACTGATATATAGATACATGTATGACACACGCTACTGCCGAAGAGCTGTATGTACATGCATGACACACGCTACTGCCGAAGAGCTGTATGTACATGTATGACACACGCTACTGCCAGAGCTGTATGTACATGTATGACACACGCTACTGCCAGAGCTGTATGTACATGTATGACACACGCTACTGCCAAAGAGCTGTATGTACATGTATGACACACGCTACTGCCAAAGAGCTGTAAGTACATGTATCACACACGCTACTGCCAAAGAGCTGTAAGCACATGTATGACACACGCTACTGCCAAAGAGCTGTATGTACATGTATGACACACGCTACTGCCAAAGAGCTGTATGTACATGTATGACACACGCTACTGCCAAAGAGCTGTAAGTACATGTATCACACACGCTACTGCCAAAGAGCTGTAAGCACATGTATGACACACGCTACTGCCAAAGAGCTGTATGTACATGTATGACACACGCTACTGCCAAAGAGCTGTATGTACATGTATGACACACGCTACTGCCAAAGAGCTGTATGTACATGTATGACACACGCTACTGCCAAAGAGCTGTATGCACATGTATGACACACGCTACTGCCAAAGAGCTGTATGCACATGTATGACACACGCTACTGCCAAAGAGCTGTATGTACATGTATGACACACGCTACTGCCAAAGAGCTGTATGTACATGTATGACACACGCTACTGCCAAAGAGCTGTATGTACATGTATGACACACGCTACTGCCAAAGAGCTGTATGTACATGTATGACACACGCTACTGCCAAAGAGCTGTATGTACATGTATGACACACGCTACTGCCAAAGAGCTGTATGTACATGTATGACACACGCTACTGCCAAAGAGCTGTATGTACATGTATGACACACGCTACTGCCAAAGAGCTGTATGTACATGTATGACACACGCTACTGCCGAAGAGCTGTATGTACATGTATCACACACGCTACTGCCGAAGAGCTGTATGTACATGTATGACACACGCTACTGCCAAAGAGCTGTATGTACATGTGTGACACACGCTACTGCCAAAGAGCTGTATGTACATGTGTGACACACGCTACTGCCAAAGAGCTGTATGTACATGTGTGACACACGCTACTGCCAAAGAGCTGTATGTACATGTGTGACACACGCTACTGCCAAAGAGCTGTATGTACATGTATGACGCGCTGCTGATCGATTTCTTCCATCTGTAGGTGGGAGGACGTCGTGGACGCCACATACTCTGTGCATCTCGGCAGGAAACCTCGGATCACGGAACCGGATGTGGAGGCCATGCAGAAGCTACGGTGAGAGCACATTGCCCTGGCAGTGGGGAGCTACATGTATGACACATGCTGGGGGTCTCTCCTCTGTCACATCTGTGCTCCCCCTCCGCAGGCTCCTCCCTCCCTCCTGGACGTACGAGTGCGACGAGGATCTGGTGCACTTCCTGTACGAGCGCGTGGGGAAGGAGGACGAGACTTTGGGTAACATGAAGCAGTTTGTAGAGAGCATCAACGTGTCCTCGGCTACGGTAGGTGACCTGGCCCCGCCCCCTCCACCAGGTACCTGCAGCCGCCGCCCCTCATATCATAGACCTTTGATCCTCCTGGCGTGTCAGCACCCCGCCCTGCGCCAACATGCCAAGAGCACAACTGTATGCAGGAGCGTACCCGGGCCTCAAACAGACTGGGGGCAGCAGAGCACAAGTGGCGCCCCCTGCTGGTCTGCCTACATTCTGTACAGGCAGCCTCTGAAGGGGCCCGTGTGGCCAGCACCACCTCCTGAGCGGGGCCCCTATCTCTAAGAGCCTCAGGGCCCGGCGTTATAGAGCGCACATCCTTGCAGCACGCATACATGAGTGCGGTGCCCACCAGCAGCCCACCTGACAGCCCACCCAGCTCCCCCAGAGCCCTGAAGGGCGCGTCAGCCCAGTATGGCAGGATATTTCACATCACGCGACATTCCCCGATCCTCGTAACGCTGCTGACAATGGATGTCACCGCGCCACGCTGCTGGTCACCGAGCTCTCCGGGATCTTTCAATGCTCTGCTGCAGGGGTGGATACAGAATGCAGAGGGCCGCTGAGCAAGAATTCCGCCCCCACCCTCTTAAGCCCCCCAAAGTAATAAAAAAAGAGTTATTTATTATACATACGGGGCCGTAACTGGAATAAGTAGACTAGCACCATAGCAGAATTTTGAATGAGTGCCCCTCCCCCGTCCTGGGTGTAAGCATTTCCAAGCCATGTGATAGTTATACGTGCTAAATATTACTGCCACATCATGACTAATACTTCCATACTGTTACTGAAGAAAACACTATTCAAAGACCCACATATCACCCCCTTCATACAGCGACCGCGTGGTGGTAGATCCTGCCTCTATACAGGTGCTGCAGACCATAGAAGTGCTTACACTACAGTTACCCCCCATAATTACAGACAACACTCTTTCTGACTGGAGTCCTTTCTATTCCTTTCTCTTCTCCATCTGGCCCAGACCGCCATGACAGTTTCTCCCGTCACAACTTGTCTGCAAAAATTGACACGCAGACATCTTTGCCTCCTCAGTTTTCCAGCAAACTGCTTTCATTTTCCATGGCTCTACACAATCTCTCCATCCATAGTGCCACAGAGAGTAAAAATGCCATATGTGGTGCCTCACACGGTAATAGAATCTCTGTTTGTGCCCCCGTAGACCCCACATGTAGGAAAAGTGCCCTCACTCAGGTATAATGCCCCTTATGTCCCAAATAAGTAAAAAGACTCTTTTGTTGCTCCATTAGTAATAATGCCTTCTTTTGACCCAATACATAACGCCTCCATAAAATCCTAGACTGGTAGAGTTATAAGAGACCTCCAGAGTCATTGGGTCTAACCCCCTGCTCAGTGCAGGATCACTAAATCATCCCAGACAGATGTCTGCCAGCCTCTGAAGACTTCCATTGAAGGAGAACTCCCCACCTCCCGTGGCAACCTGTTCCACTCATTGATCCCCCTCACTGTCTAATATCTAATCTGTGTCTCCTCCCTTTCAGTTTCATCCCATTGCTTCTAGTCTTTCCTTGTACAGATGAGAATAGGGCTGATCCCTCTGCACTGTGACAGCCCTTCAGATATTTGTAGACCGCTATTAAGTCTCCTCTCGGCCTTCTTTCCTGCTAAACATTCCCAGATCCTTTAACCGTTCCTCATAGGACATGATTTGCAGACCGCTCACCATCCTGGTAACTCTTCTCTGGACTTGCTCCAGTTTGTCTATGTCTTGTATAAAGTGGGGTGCCCAGAACTGGACCCAGTATTCCAGATGAGGTCTGACTAAGGAAGAGTAGAGGGGGATAATGACCTCACGGGATCCAGACTCTATGCTTCTCTTAATACATCCCAGAATGGTGTTTGCCTTTTTGTCTGCTGCATCACATTGTTGACTCATGTTCAGTCTGTGATCTATTAGTACACCCAAGTCTTTTTCACATGTGCCGCTGCTTAGCCCAATTCCTCCCATTCTGTATGCGCTTTCTGCATTTTTCTTGCCCAGATGTAGGACTTTGCATTTCTCCTTGTTAAATACCATTCTGTTAGCCTCTGCCCACTGTACAAGCTTTTCTAGATCTTTTTGAATCCTCTCTCTCCTCCCTTAGCAGATTTGATCACTTTCCTATCAATTCCCTGCTCCAAATCATTTATAACAATGTTGACTAAGGCCGCCTGCAGAGAGCACCTCAGACTCACCCACTCCCGTTCCCCGACTCTTTCATGTGTCGGCTGCCGGGCAGCCGGTGCATGCGCAGAGCGAAGCCGGCGGCCGGTGAGTTACGTTTCTGTACGGGGCTTGCAGAGCCCTGCACAGAATTAAAGCATGCCGCGGTTTGTTTGCTGCGCGTGATTTCGCGCAGACAAACCGTAGCCGTCTGCATAGGATTGCGTGCTGTAATGCAATCCTATGCAGGCCTCCAGGGGCGGAATTTCCACCCGTCTGAAGGCGGCCTAACATTGGACCTAGGACAGAGCCTTGTGGTCCCCACTTGATACATTCTTCCACTTGGATGTGCAGCCATTTATGACCACTCTTGAGTACGATCACTCAGCCAGTTGTGAATCCACCTAACAGTTGCCTTGTCAATCCCAGATTTTTTTCAATAAGTATAGTATGAGATACTTTATCAAATGCTTTACTAAGGTCAGGATATACTATATCCACCGCATTATATTCTTCTTTAGATTTTCCCCCTCTTTCCATTTGATAATCATATTTTTCTTCCTTTTTAACATCTATGTTAAGTTCTGTGTTCATCCATCCTGGTCTCTTTAAATGCTTCCCATTCTTCCTTATTTTAGGGATTGGTAACGATTGTGCTCTGAGAATCTGATTTCACAATATTTCCCAACCTTCTTGGACATTTCTGTCCTTAAGAACATCCAGCCATTGGATTCTTCCTCTCCTCTTTCTGAGTTCAGTAAAATCTGCCTTTCTGAAATCCACCCTTGCGGTCTGAGTCTTCTCAGGTCTTCCTCCCCTTGTTATCCAACATCTAAGGATATCATGATCACTGCCTCCTAAGGTCCCAGCCACCCTTACTTCCCCAACCATTCCCTCCCTGTTGGTAAGCATTAGGTCCAAGATAGCAGATCCCCTTGTTTTCTTTTCTACCTTCTGGAAGATAAAGTTGTCAGCAAGAGCCGATAAGAATCTGTTGGATCCATTACTTTTACCTAAGAGAGATTCCCAACAAATGTCTGGATGGGTAAAATCTCCCATGATCACCATGTTGGGCTTCTCTGAGAGCTTGGCCATCTGATGTAGAAAGAGTTCCTCCATATCTTCTGCTTGTCCCGGCAGCCTATAGTAAATGCCTACAATGGTATCCTTTCTGTTGTTCTCTCCTTGTATTCTTCCCCAAACAGTTTCTACAGAATTCCCAGCTCTGAAGCTTGAATCTCAGTGGAGATGATGCTTTCCTAACATACAACACAACACCTCCCCCCCTTATTAGGTCTGTTCCTTATAAATATGTCCGCCTTCTGCCCCTTTCTTCCCTTATACCCCCACAGTGTCACAATGCCTCCTTTTGCCCCACTCAGTAATAATTCCTCTTATGCCCCCACTAAGACACTTTGCCGCCATGGTTAACAAGTCCTCCTTTTCCCATCACTAATATGGCCTCCTTATACCCCCAGTAAGTCATAATGCCCCTATTAGTCCCCGCAGGTACCTCCCTGATGCCCTCTACCCCTGATTAGTAATGATGCCTTCCCTGCCCGCCATCAGTAATAATGTGCAGCAAAGTAAAAAAAACGCCTCCCCTCGCCTCAGTCACTCCCAGCCGGTGCCACCCGCGCCGCGCCCGCGATCAGGTGTCCTGTGTTACTTAGATATGAGTGCCGGTGGTTTATATTTTATACCGTTCCCTTCTCACACCTGAGACACCAAGCTCAAGGGGGCCGAACCCTGCAGCCCGGACCCCTCACCCCTCGGCCCCCTCTGCAGCCAAACTGTCCGCCTTGGTCTGACGCATAAAATCTGCCATTACAGGAGGAGAACAATCTGTCCTGCCTGACGGACGGCCAACACGACACGTACTGGGAGAGTGACGGATCGCACGGGCAGCACTGGGTGCAGCTGCACATGAAGGACGGCACCATCGTCAAGTAAGAGGCAGGGTAACGCTGCAATGATGGGGAGAGTTGTCCCCATGTACAAATACACCTTGCAGTAGAAACCTTCTTGTTGTGGCCAGCGGTTCGCGTCACGAAGATGACCAATAAGGCTGCGGAGCCTGGCGGACTACAAGAGCCTCAGCAGCGGATATTATATGTTAATAATGCTTCCCCTCCCCCTCATTGTACAGGAAGCTGCTGCTGACAGTCGACTCCACGGATGAGAACTACATGCCCAAGCGAGTGGTGGTCTATGGGGGCGAGAGGGATTCCCTGAAGAAACTCAATGACGTCCTCATAGAGGAGTGAGTACAAGCCCCGCCAGCTGGGGGCGCACAGTCTCCACTGCTCCCAGTTGTGTTGGCGCTCTGCATCCGTTATTCTGTGCCGCTCTGACCTGTTCCCATTGTCTCCCTCAGTAACCTCATCGGAGACGTGTGTATCCTGGAAGACATGACCTCTCACGTCCCGCTCATCGAAATCCGCATCACGGAGTGCTTTGGTGAGTGGGTAGTCGGTGGCGCCAGGAGATGCCGCCTGCGTCTGACTGCTCTGTAGGGGTTTATTCTGCGGCCGGGCCGGTGTACTGGGTTGTCATTGTGTAATTAAGCCGTAAGTGACGGGTCTTTATGGCGGCCTACACTAAGGACAGCGCTGGAATACCGCACAGGGAGGAGCCGGATGTTGGATGACACCAATCACTAACCGAAGGGAGTGGGGCATCCTCCGCTGAAGCCCTCACATGCTGAGATCAGTAGCGATCACGGCATTTAAGCGGGTGACGGGGAGGGGCACTGCATTGCTCTACAAAAGTCGTCTACCAGCGATCAAACTGATTAACATGTCCCATGTAACCCAGAATGGTACGAAAGGAAGCTGCAGCTCGTCTCGCAAAAAACCAAGTCGCCCGCAGCTGAGATGTATTTATACCGCGCAATGTAAAAAAAAAGCCAAATTCAGTTTTTTGTTTTTCATTGCATTTTTGGCAAAACAGACAATCAAGTCGGTCGCCCCAAAATGGCACCAATGGAGCCTACAGCTGAGATCCGGACCCCGCGGGCGGGAAATTAAAAATGCGTTGTCTCTCGGGACGCGGCGAAGCGAATACAAGTCTTATTATTTAAGTCTTTATTGTAGAAACTAGTAACACAACAACCCCCCCCCCCCCTGCACGTTGTATGACCGTAATCATGTGACCGCGGAATAAAAGTAGCGCATTGTTTATACTGTACGGAGAAACCCGGAACACACAATGGCGCAATCTCTGGTTTTTGGGTTTTTTTTCCATCCCCTCCAAAAACAATGACTAAAAGTGTCACAATAGATTATATGCCCCCCAGTGTGGCGCCGTTAGTGGATACAAGACGCCCCACAGAAGCGAGGTCTCACACGGTCGATGAAATATAAATATGTTGTGGCTCTCGGACGTAAAACGAAACAAAAACTGCCCACTCATTCAGCTGCAAAATAGGTCGGTCACTAAGGGGTTAAATGTCTGTATTTGTTCTCCAGTTCCTTGTTGGTCTCTGCTTGCTGTCAGTGAATAGCAGCACTCTTATTTACATGCAGAGTCTGAGAAGCCTGACCTCGTCCCGCTCACACAGTTGAGTGCCAGTCTCCCGTCTTCCTATTGTTACACTGATACATTGTAACAAGCCCTCAGCTCTGTGTGTAGGAATCGGTCAGGGTGGGTTTTCAAGCTTGGGATATAAATAAAAATGTCCCCATTCACTGACAACAAGCAGAACTCTCAAAAATGGTGAAGAACTGAAACACAAAGCTTATTATTAAGTTGCAGGACTTCTCAGAGCTGGAGTTCCGCTTCTATGTTTTCTTCCTCTGTCTTCCTGTAGATGAAGGGATTGACGTCCGGATCCGCGGGATCAAGATTAAGTCCTCCAAGGAGAGGGATCTGGGTCTGACCGCTGACATGTTTCACCCTCCCAACCTGGTCCGATACCCGCGCCTGGAAGCCATTGACCCTGACGTCCTGTACCGGAGAGCCACCGTCATCCAGAGGTCAGGAGGTGCAACGGAGAGTCCTGGCGGATCCGCCATGTAGCCTTCTAGAAGCCAGTAGGAGCTGGAGGAGGCAGCATGTTGGCCAACAGCCGGGGGTCATTCTTCTAGGCCCGTGTGCCTACATGGGGTGGGGGTGGGGCGGGGGCACGTCTCAGGGCCTGACAAAGTTACCATACTTCACTGCAGAAGCTGGTGGAGGTTGGGCACAGGTCGGCCCGTAGGAGGTGCGAACGTGCGATACTCAACAGACAGAGATCCGCCAAACGTATCCGGAGGCATGCGCTACTTAGAGGGGCTTCCAGGCAAAAATACTGCTGATGGGCCGTCCTCGGGATACGTTATCAATAGTTGGTCGCTGGGGCCGGCCGCTTGTGATCCCAGCCGATTGGGTGCCGCATTACACTGCGCTCGAAGCGGACCACAGCCGTCCTACTATTAATGATCAGCATCAATAGAATTTCTGCCTGGAAAACCCCTTAAGGCCGCAGCCTAGTTTGGTACTCGGGGGTTTTCTTTAACTTGGTTAACCCCTTTGTCACCATGTATTAAAATAAGAGTGACTCCTCTCTCCCTGCTCCCCCGTTTGTCCGCCACCACCGCTCCGGTGTCCCTGTGACGTCACCTGGCAGGCTGAGCCCGTCTGCAAACCAGCTGCAGCAGCCGATGACAGAACACCATGATTATGGCTGAGCGCTGTCATTGGCTGCTGCAGCGGATTTATGGTGGAGGTCAAAGCTGGCGGCAGAAGAACGAGGAAGCGGAGAGAAGTCAGTAACTGATTATTTTTCCTCATGGGGGCCGGCTGACAGGTTTCCGTAACGCCGACAACACTTTTAAGAATGCAACCATTTTTTTGGATTATTATCCCACCCCTTCTTTGCCCTTCCTTGGGTAATCCGCATGCGGCTGGTTCTTTACAGGACGGGCTGCAGTCTTATTGGTACTGTTTTGAGATACATGCGACTTTTTTGATAGTTTTGATTGTTTTTTTGGGGGAGGTGAAAAAAAGCTGCATTTTGGCCTAATCTTTTTTGCCTTTTTTTATAGCTTCGGTCTCCTAGGATAAAAGGAGTTTTCGGTTTATTGTATTGTACCGGTCATTATGGA
This sequence comes from Eleutherodactylus coqui, assembly GCF_035609145.1. Classification (NCBI taxonomy): domain Eukaryota; kingdom Metazoa; phylum Chordata; class Amphibia; order Anura; family Eleutherodactylidae; genus Eleutherodactylus; species Eleutherodactylus coqui. The sequence continues at coordinate 314,924,768 of NC_089839.1, forward strand.
TGCAGCGCTAGAACCTTTTTTTTATTTTAGTTCATCTTCTGGGGTGAGAGGAAAAGAATACAAAACTGTTTTTTTTTTTTTTCTTTTACCGTTTTAATTTTTTCACTCTTTTTATGTCCCTGTCGGGACTTGAACCGGTGATCTTATGATCCCTCAGGTAATACACTGCAGTACTTCTGTACTTGCTACAGCAGACCCAGAGGCCACTTGCCATGGCAACCCATCAGCCCTCCGATTGGTGATTAGATGGCAGAGGGCTGATGACCTCACAGACAGAGCTCACGCCGCCTTAACTGCGTACATGCCCCGATCATCAACATTGATCACATCATGTAAGGGGTTAATGGCGAGGATTGGTGTTCTCTCTGATCCCTGCTGTTAGTCACAGCCGACTCCTGTTGTGGATGGCGCCATCTCAGCTTCTAAGTCCCCGCCATCTACATGCAGTGAATGTATGACATTGTGCGGGGACCGACTTATATGTCCGTCATGGGGGGAGGGAAGGGGGTCGATAAATAAGGTCCGTGTTACCCCAGTGCGGTGTGATTGGCGCAGGTGTAATTCCCCTCCGTGAATTCAGGACTGTCAGGATTTGCTAAAAGAATATTTTCTTGCCTCCTGCAGATTTGTGAAGCTGCTCGACAACGTCCTCCATCACCTCGTACCCGCCTGGGATCACAGCGTCGGGACCTTTAACCAGATGAAGGTGAGATCCACGGGTCTCCCCTCCCCCCCTCATAACTCCAGACTGATACATTGTAACAGCCATCAGCACTGGAGGAATGATTTGTGCTTCTGCTCATGTTACGTGCAGGGGTGCATGTTTCTATTCATTGACTGTAAGCAGGGATCATGGAAATGACGACTTAAAGGTAATACCATAAGGGATAACTATCTGATCAGCGGGAACGGATTACTGGGATGCCCACCAATCACTAGAACGGTGTCCCAGGTCCTCCTGTGTGACTGGCAATGAATAGAGCTACATTGAGGACACTCTGCCATCACTCCATTCATGTCGGTGGGAGTGCCGGAGACGCCCCAATTGTCTCTGGAAGTCCCATTGCAGACAATGGTGCAGTGTCCGAGCGCATGCGCCGTCTAGAGGTCCGGATGCCAGTCCTTGAACACATCGTCTTTTTGCTTTCAGCACATTAAACAGTTCCTGCTTCTGTCCAAGCGCCGCTGCCCACTCATCACGCAGTGCCTGAAGGACTCCGAGACCAGCAAACCCAACTTCATGCCGCGTCTGTACATAAACCGCAGGCTGGCAGTGGAGCACAGGGACAACCCCGCTCTGGACCCCACCTACAAGAAGACGGTCTTCAACCAGGTATCATAGAAGCCGCGGACACCAAAGACTAATGTCCAAAAAGCCTTTGTAAATTTGGCTCACTCAGCGTTTCGCTGCATGTAACGCCCCAGCAGTTTGGCAGGAGCTCCATCCGTACTGCAGGAGAAGGACTTGACAGTTTTTGATGGACAGAGCTCATTCTATAATTCTGGTTATATCAGGCCTATCAACGTGATTCTTGGCTTTAAAATGACATCAAAAGCATGTGGGCGGTCCTCACAGAACTGAGCGGTCACTTTTCAGTTAGTCTGTGCAGAGCAGAGGGGGTGGGGGGGGAGACCATCAGAGGCAGAGCAGCTCCTGTCTATCTTCCTGTCCCAGGGGAGGGGTGACTTTAGTTCATGGTATCACCCCCTTCACCGACACCATCACATCATATTTGCTCTCTGATTGTCGCATACAGGTTTTTCCCCAGATAAGGAGTGAAGTCCTGAGGACTCGCTCATCTAATCCCTCCTCTACACCATTTAACCCCGCAGATGCTGCAGCCATTTCCGACTCTGGCAGCTAAATGTTCTTACAGAAAAGAATTTGAAAACCTTTTTTCCTTTGCACAAGGCTTTAAATATTGAAAGCATAAAGAGAATAAAACCCCCACACCTAGTTAGTATCCGCAGACCCATAACAACCCGCACTGAACATTTGGCAGAAAACCCCAAAATAGCCGTTTTCTGTTCATCTGACGTTCCCAAAACAGAAATCCAAAAAATTAAAATGTCGTATAAAACTCTAAATGGTAATAAAAATCAAACCTACAAGTTGCCCTGTAAGCAGGCTGGTCGGCGGCGCAGCGCGGCGGGCGCGTGGTATAAAAGATGAGCTGCTGTGTTCAGCGACCTGTGTGCCCTCGGGGGGACGCCGACTGCTTGTACCTGCTGAAGCTTAACCGATACTTAAACGTTGTAGCCCCCACAATTTAGCCGTCCTGTTAGATCAGCTCATTCCTCAAACTCTTCAGGCCAGGAGGCCGGCGGCGCCATTACACAAGCGATGCGAGTAAGAAACACAATATCGACTACACGCTCTTTGAGAAATGATTGCACAATCCGTACATTGTGAAATCTCGCCGTGTCCCGCAGACTCGCACGCGCTCCCATACTTGTGTCCCAGAACTCCAGGCTCGATTCCTACAGAATAACAGTCTTATGTGCCTGCTAGTATCTGAGCCCGTAGTCCTCATCCTGCGTGCCCACCGGTGTTTCCTGAGGCCGGCCTCTTGGTTGTGTTAACGGGAAGCATGCCCCCAACAGCGTATGATGAAGGTCCATCCTTTCATCTGGTTGGCTCTGCGCTGCCATGTGCGTTCAATGGCTGCCGCCACGTACCATGTGGTCCTCATTTTGGCCTCTCTTACAGTCCTGGGCCCTTTGATGTGCCAAGCAGCCCACGCTGATACCTGTAGCTGTATCTGCTGAACTCCTCTGATTGCTTTTCTATTCAAGATGGCCGCTGGCAACACTCCTGAGACGTGCGGATCTTTGCGCTTGCGACATGAATGTTCACATGGCCTCTTGCAGTCCCCCAAAACCAGCCCCCCCTACAGCTCTGTCGACTGAAAATCAAAAATGCTGCGGTCCTGGAATGTAAAAAAATGTTATATTGTGCAAGAGTAGCAAAACAGCGAGACCTCTAAATGTGATGTCATAACCCTAAAGCCCGGAGAGTAACGGGAGCGTAATATTTATACCGCGCTGCAAACGTCAAACCCACAAAACGGGGAAATAATAAGTTACTGATTACAGTATATGGACCCAAAACTGCTTCCTAGAAAAACTAGAACTCGTCCCGCGGAATGCGAGCGGCCGCGCAGCGACGGAAAAAGGAAGAAGTTATGACCGCAGACCCTAAAGGGGAAACGATTTACTGGCTGTTAAGGCTACAACTAGTTATGTCACTAAGGGGTTAACTGCGCTTGTCTTTGGGTGGGTTTTTCAAACTTTAGCGTGGCAGTTAGATGGTTAAACCTCCGCCTTTTTTTACGGCGGTGGATATAGCTCCGCCCTTCTCTGATCCTTGTGACCTCTCTGCCTGCAGGTGTACGAAGGCCTGAAGCCCACGGATAAGTCTGAGAAGCCGCTGGATTACCGGTGGGTGTGGCCACTATTCCGGTCGTTCTGCGCCATTCACATGCCATTTGCGTAGCTTGTATGTCTGTGATGTTGCGTCCCGCTCTTCCTGCCGCCACACTGAGGTTTTATAGACATTCCTATGACCGTCTGATAATCCGGCTCCGATCAGGAACCACTGATGCTGGATTAAAGGACTTTTACGGCATTATTGTTTTGATGCATTGCGCCCGCCGCCGCCGTATATTGACACTCGTTTCGCCCTCTAGGTGGCCGGTTCATTACGACCAGTGGTGGGAGTGTAAATTCATCGCAGAGGGGATCATTGATCAAGGTACGGAGGAGGGGGCGATGATGGCGACCATTATTACCGCCCCGACTGATGGGCTTCTGAACGCCACGTGGGATTTGTACCCATTTCTACATCCCCTCCCCCGCTGCATCACACTTATCTGAACGTCTGGTTCCCGCTACCCCACGTCTTTGGCGCCCCATGACCTTGCACTGCCATGTACTGCCATTTGTTTCATGTGATCCCTTCTTCCTTTGCGACAGGCGGAGGTTTTCGTGACAGTCTGGCTGATATATCAGAAGAACTCTGCCCCAGTTCTGCCGATTCGCCCGTGCCGCTGCCGTTTTTTGTGCGCACATCAAACCAGGTGAGAAGCGACTGATCACCGAGGAACTTGCGGAATCCTCATCAGCCGACTATAGAAGTAACCCCTTGTCTGCTGCTCCCACTCTAAACCCCATTACAATTCTGCTGGAAACAGTCAGCAAGCTCATGGACTGGCCCCACCCGACAGCCCAGTGCGCCGCCTCCGCCTGGGAGTAGTCAGTGGTGCAACCAGCAAGTTGCTCGATGCACTCAGCAGTTACACATGGTTGCCAATATGACGGTGTAGTGACCCCCCTGGGCTGCTCCAGTCCAGCTGTTGGCAGCCGCATGTAATGTCATTGGCATAGCGATGCCCGTGGCACACATGACTTTGCTGTCCACCATGGCGTTATCAGCCGTTTCCCTGTGCTAACGATCCTTTCTGTTGCAGGGGAATGGCACCGGGGAAGCACGAGATATGTACGTACCCAACCCGTCCTGCAGGGATCTGGCAAAGTACGAGTGGATCGGGCAGCTGATGGGCGCGGCGCTGCGAGGCAAGGAGTTCCTGGTATGTAAGAGTCTCTCTGAGCTGCGGCTCCCCGTATCCATCTACTCCTCCACTGACTGTCCTGTGCCTGCAGGTCCTGGCATTACCCGGCCTCGTATGGAAGCGGCTGACTGGAGAGGAAGTGAGCTGGAGCAAGGACTTCCCGGCCGTCGATTCTCTGCTGGTAAGTCAGGAATCTGAGACTGTGTAATGTCTGCGGCCCTACGATTCCACTTACTATTGCGCATCTCCGGTTATTAACCCCTTCCTGCCCCGGGACGAAAAAAAAGTATGCGTACATTATTTACGTCCTATGGATGGTGCAGGCTTAGAAGTCGCAGCTGATCCCCACTGTTAACCCTTTTCATGCCCATTAGTGTCGAGTGTGGTGTGAAAATGGTTGACAGAGGGAGGGTGCTCCCTCTGTGATGTCAGCAGCCCTCCACCATGTAATCGCCAAACTATGGCATCCGGGTCTGTGATCGCTATGATTAGTGGTAATGCATTGCAGGACAGAAGTACTGCAGTATATTATGAAAATAAAAATGGTAAATAAAAGACACATTAGAATAAGAACAAGCCTTGTGCACTTTCCCCCCTAAAAACTCAAAACACCAACCTGTTTGGAATCGTCTCATCCGTAACGACTGGTACAATAAGTTAAACACACTTCGTATCCTGCGTGGCCGCAAGTGCAACTTAAACGCCCAAAAGACGTTTCCCAAAAAACACAAAAGTGATGAAAATCTGTCCCCCAAAATGGTAGCAGTGAAACCTGCAGCTCGCCGCGCCAAAAACAATCCCCCGCAGAGCGCCGCCCGTGGAAAAATGAAAACGTTACGGGATTTTCAACACAGGAAACCAAAAAAAGTGTTTCCAAAAAAGGGTTTTTATTGCGCAAAAGTGGGAAAACCTAAAAATTATATAAAATGTTGGTTTTGTCGGAATCGTATCGACCAGCAGAAAAAAATGTATCCTGTAAACTGCTGAATGATTAACGCTGCGAAAAGAACCAACCTCAAAACAACAAAAAATAACATTCTACTATATTATATGATGGGAATAAAAGCTCCAGCGCGTCACGCAAAATACAAGTCCTCAAAGGGCCGCGGAGACGGAAAAATAAAGCAGTGGAGATGAAAACACCCCCAAAAATCATCCCGTCCCTAGCACCAAAATATGGCGCGTCACTAAGGGGTTAAAGGGCCAGGTCATATTGGACTATGAAATGTTCTGCAGCTTTCTAAAATACTTTGTGTTTTCATTCTTTGACATCTCTGCTTGCTGTCAGTGAATGAGAACATTCTTCTTTCCATTCAGAGGCTGACACCTTATCCTGACCTAATTTTTCTCACCACTGAGGGATGTTACAGTTGTATCCTGTGAAGTAAACACCCAGACTGATACATTGTAACAACCCCTAAGCTGTGTGATCAGGAGTAGATCAGGACTGGTGTCCATTCATTTACAGCAAGCAAAGATCTCAGAAGCCGTCTACATGTGTTATAAGTACGTCTGGAGCTCAGCGCAATATATATTACATATATAAGCTGGGATCTATATGAGGCAGTGTGATGTGTGTGTGGAGTCAGCCGCAGCTGCTCGCCTGATGAGGGCGCTGTTTCTCTACCAGGTGAAGCTCCTGGAGATGATGGAGTTGATGGATAAGGACACGTTTGAGTTTAAATTCGGCGGTGAGCTGACTTACACAACAGTTCTCAGCGATCAGAAGATGGTGGATCTGGTACCTGGCGGCAGCAACATATCTGTGCGCTACGAGGACCGCCTGGAATTCATCGAAATGGTGCAGAAAGCGCGGCTGGAGGAGAGTAAAGAGCAGGTAGGAAACCCGAAGACAAAGTAACTGCAGCTGTGAAACTCAGCCTGTCGCTGATACACAGTATATAACAGTTTGTACACCTGGATTCCATCCTGTATTATACCCCAGAGCTGCACTCACTATTCTGCTGGTGGAGTCACTGTGTACATACATTACTTATCCTGCACTGATCCTGAGTTACATTCTGTATTATACTCCAGAGCTGTACTCACTGTTCTGCTGGTGGAGTCACTGTGTACATACATTACTTATCCTGTACTGATCCTGAGTTACATCCTGTATTATACCCCACAGCTGCACTCACTATTCTGCTGGTGGAGTCACTGTGTACATACATTACTTATCCTGTACTGATCCTGAGTTACATCCTGTATTATACTCCAGAGCTGCACTCACTATTCTGCTGGTGGAGTCACTGTGTGCATACATTACTTATCCTGTACTGATCCTGAGTTACATCTTGTATTATACTCCAGAGCTGCACTCACTGTTCTGCTGGTGGAGTCACTGTGTATATACATTACTTATCCTGTACTGCTCCTGAGTTCCATTCTGTATTATACTCCAGAGCTGTACTCACTGTTCTGCTGGTGGAGTCACTGTGTACATACATTACTTATCCTGTACTGATCCTGAGTTACATCCTGTATTATACTCCAGAGCTGCACTCACTATTCTGCTGGTGGAGTCACTGTGTGCATACATTACTTATCCTGTACTGATCCTGAGTTACATCTTGTATTATACTCCAGAGCTGCACTCACTATTCTGCTGGTGGAGTCACTGTGTACATACATTACTTATCCTGTACTGACCCTGAGTTACATCCTGTATTATACTCCAGAGCTGCACTCACTATTCTGCTGGTGGAGTCACTGTGTACATACATTACTTATCCTGTACTGACCCTGAGTTACATCCTGTATTATACTCCAGAGCTGCACTCACTATTCTGCTGGTGGAGTCACTGTGTACATACATTACTTATCCTGTACTGATCCTGAGTTACATCCTGTATTATACTCCAGAGCTGCACTCACTATTCTGCTGGTGGAGTCACTGTGTACATACATTACTTATCCTGCACTACTCCTGAGTTACATACTGTATTATACCCCAGAGCTGCACTCACTATTCTGCTGGTGGAGTCACTGTGTACATACATTACTTATCCTGTACTGACCCTGAGTTACATCCTGTATTATACTCCAGAGCTGCACTCACTATTCTGCTGGTGGAGTCACTGTGTACATACATTACTTATCCTGTACTGACCCTGAGTTACATCCTGTATTATACTCCAGAGCTGCACTCACTATTCTGCTGGTGGAGTCACTGTGTATATACATTACTTATCCTGTACTGCTCCTGAGTTCCATCCTGTATTATACTCCAGAGCTGCACTCACTATTCTGCTGGTGGAGTCACTGTGTACATACATTACTTATCCTGTACTGCTCCTGAGTTCCATCCTGTGTTATACTCCAGAGCTGCACTCACTATTCTGCTGGTGGAGTCACTGTGTACATACATTACTTATCCTGTACTGCTCCTGAGTTACATCCTGTATTATACCACAGAGCTGCGCTCACTATTCTGCTGGTGGAGTCACTGTGTACATACATTACTTATCCTGCACTACTCCTGAGTTCCATCCTGTATTATACTCCAGAGCTGCGCTCACTATTCTGCTGGTGGAGTCACTGTGTACATACATTACTTATCCTGTACTGACCCTGAGTTACATCCTGTATTATACTGCAGAGCTGCGCTCACTATTCTGCTGGTGGAGTCACTGTGTACATACATTACTTATCCTGTACTGATCCTGAGTTACATCCTGTATTATACTCCAGAGCTGCACTCACTGTTCTGCTGGTGGAGTCACTGTATACATACATTACTTATCCTGTACTGCTCCTGAGTTACATCCTGTATTATACTCCAGAGCTGCGCTCACTATTCTGCTGGTGGAGTCACTGTGTACACACATTACTTATCCGGCATTCTCCTCCAGTTCTGCACGCTGTAAAGTTGTTGGTGTTCGCACTTTCTCACTGGACGCCATGTTTGTTGCCCCTGCAGATAGACGCCCTCCAGGCCGGGCTCTTGAAAGTGGTTCCTCAGGCCGTGTTGGACCTTCTCACCTGGCAGGAACTGGAGAAGAGGGTCTGCGGGGACCCTGAGATCTCTGTGGAGGCCCTGAAAAAACTGAGTAAGTTCCCGGATGGATCATCCTTCTTAGCTCTTACGTGTTTTCTGCGGCTGACGCGTTTCATGTTTTCTGCAGCCCGGTTTGAGGATTTGGAACCAACAGACATTCGGGTTCAATATTTCTGGGAGGCGCTAAATAACTTCACCAACGGTGAGTGTAATGTGTGTGGGGGAGGGGGGATCGGGGCACACTGCTTCTGGCGGTACTTTGGACGAGTCCTGCCGAGGCTTTACGGGATGGCTTGGCTGCGCCGCTTCTTACAGAGCCCTTGTCTTTTCAGAGGATCGCAGCCGCTTCCTCAGATTCGTCACTGGGCGGAGTCGTCTTCCAGCGCCGATTTACATCTATCCGGATAAGTCGGGGTGAGTGCAGCCGGCATGCGGACTGAGGGTCTGCGATGTCCTCTAATGCTGTGACTTCTCTCCGCAGCTCTGACACTACGGACTCCCTCCCCGAATCCTCCACCTGCTCCAGCACTTTATACCTGCCGAACTACCCCAGGTACGGTATGTGCGCCCCACGCAGGTCACCTGTGCCCGGTCCCCTGTAACGGGGGCCATAGAAGACAGGGCGGGACTTAAGAGGCGTTGCTAGCTGAGAGGCTCCAGTGTCACCTGCATGGTTGTCACGGAGATGCTTCCTCCTGTCCCAGTATTGTTACATTGTATCACGTTGTCTTCCAGCGCGAAGATCTGCGAGGAGAAGCTGCGCTACGCTGCGTACAACTGTGTGGCCATCGATACAGACATCAGTCCGTGGGAGGAGTAACGTGGCGACAGGTCTGATGTTGGGCCCCGGCGCCTGGAGAGCCGCGCTTTATTTATGTTTATCCTCTATGAACTTTTAATACTGTAACTGCATCAGACGCTCGGCTGCTGCCGCCGGCGCCGGTGCGGTGGGCAGCGCCTGGCTGTCATTTTTATTTTTGTATGGCGCTGATTGCATCCAGTGAAATACAAAAAACTAAATATAAACCGCCTGACGCACTTACTGTCTCTATCGTACCCGACCTGAGATGGCGCCACCTCTAGTCTGGCACTGGTTCCTGCAGGGCTTGTAACAAATATTCACTCCCTTGAGAAGAATAGAGTTTATTATAATACCAGCTTACCCGTCGCGCATTGCTGCGAAGACAGACATACATTCATTCGTTTTTATATATCTAGATAACAACCAATCACAGCGCAGCTTTCATGTTACCTCAGTGGTATAATATATAACAACCAATCACAGCGCAGCTTTCATGTTACCTCAGTGGTATAATATATAACAACCAATCACAGCACAGCTTTCATGTTACCTCAGTATAATATATAACAACCAATCACAGCACAGCTTTCATGTTACCTCAGTATAATATATAACAACCAATCACAGCGCAGCTTTCATGTTCCCTCAGTATAATATATAACAACCAATCACAGCACAGCTTTCATGTTACCTCAGTATAATATATAACAACCAATCACAGCACAGCTTTCATGTTACCTCAGTATAATATATAACAACCAATCACAGCGCAGCTTTCATGTTACCTCAGCAGCATAATATATAACAACCAATCACAGCGCAGCTTTCATGTTACCTCTGTGGTATTATATATAACAACCAATCACAGCGCAGCTTTCATGTTACCTCAGTATAATATATAACAACCAATCACAGCGCAGCTTTCATGTTACCTCAGTATAATATATAACAACCAATCACAGCGCAGCTTTCATGTTACCTCAGTATAATATATAACAACCAATCACAGCGCAGCTTTCATGTTACCTCAGTATAATATATAACAACCAATCACAGCGCAGCTTTCATGTTACCTCAGTATAATATATAACAACCAATCACAGCGCAGCTTTCATGTTACCTCAGTATAATATATAACAACCAATCACAGCACAGCTTTCATGTTACCTCAGCAGTATAATATATAACAACCAATCACAGCGCAGCTTTCATGTTACCTCAGTATAATATATAACAACCAATCACAGCGCAGCTTTCATGTTACCTCAGTATAATATATAACAACCAATCACAGCACAGCTTTCATGTTACCTCAGCAGTATAATATATAACAACCAATCACAGCGCAGCTTTCATGTTACCTCAGTATAATATATAACAACCAATCACAGCACAGCAGCTTTCATGTTACCTCAGTATAATATATAACAACCAATCACAGAGCAGCTTTCATGTTACCTCAGTATAATATATAACAACCAATCACAGCACAGCAGCTTTCATGTTACCTCAGCGGTATTATATATAACAACCAATCACAGCACAGCTTTCATGTTACCTCAGTTTAATATATAACAACCAATCACAGCGCAGCTTTCATGTTACCTCAGCAGTATAATATATAACAACCAATCACAGCGCAGCTTTCATGTTACCTCAGCAGTATAATATATAACAACCAATCACAGCGCAGCTTTCATGTTATCTCAGCAGTATAATATATAACAACCAATCACAGCGCAGCTTTCATGTCACCTCAGCAGTATAAAATATAACAACCAATCACAGCACAGCTTTTATGTTCCTCAGTATAATATATAACAACCAATCACAGCGCAGCTTTCATGTTACCTCAGTATAATATATAACAACCAATCACAGCGCAGCTTTCATGTTACCTCTGCGGTATTATATATAGCAACCAATCACAGCACAGCTTTCATGTTACCTCAGCAGTATAATATATAACAACCAATCACAGCACAGCTTTCATGTTACCTCAGCGGTATTATATATAACAACCAATCACAGCGCAGCTTTCATGTTACCTCAGCAGCATAATATATAACAACCAATCACAGTGCAGCTTTCATGTTACCTCAGTATAATATATAACAACCAATCACAGCGCAGCTTTCATGTTACCTCAGTATAATATATAACAACCAATCACAGCGCAGCTTTCATGTTACCTCAGCAGTATAATATATAACAACCAATCACAGCGCAGCTTTCATGTTACCTCAGCAGTATAATATATAACAACCAATCACAGCGCAGCTTTCATGTTACCTCAGTATAATATATAACAACCAATCACAGCGCAGCTTTCATGTTACCTCAGTATAATATATAACAACCAATCACAGCGCAGCTTTCATGTTACCTCAGCGGTATAATATATAACAACCAATCACAGCGCAGCTTTCATGTTACCTCAGTATAATATATAACAACCAATCACAGCGCAGCTTTCATGTTACTTCAGTATAATATATAACAACCAATCACAGCACAGCTTTCATGTTACCTCAGTATAATATATAACAACCAATCACAGCACAGCTTTCATGTTACCTCAGCAGTATAATATATAACAACCAATCACAGCGCAGCTTTCATGTTACCTCAGTATAATATATAACAACCAATCACAGCACAGCTTTCATGTTACCTCAGTATAATATATAACAACCAATCACAGCACAGCTTTCATGTTACCTCAGTATAATATATAACAACCAATCACAGCACAGCTTTCATGTTACCTCAGCAGTATAATATATAACAACCAATCACAGCGCAGCTTTCATGTTACCTCAGCAGTATAATATATAACAACCAATCACAGCGCAGCTTTCATGTTACCTCAGTATAATATATAACAACCAATCACAGCGCAGCTTTCATGTTACCTCAGCGGTATAATATATAACAACCAATCACAGCGCAGCTTTCATGTTACCTCAGTATAATATATAACAACCAATCACAGCGCAGCTTTCATGTTACTTCAGTATAATATATAACAACCAATCACAGCACAGCTTTCATGTTACCTCAGTATAATATATAACAACCAATCACAGCGCAGCTTTCATGTTACCTCAGCGGTATAATATATAACAACCAATCACAGCACAGCTTTCATTTTACCTCAGCATTCTCAATATGCAGCAATTGTCTTGTGATACGTTCAGCGGATGCATCATCTTGTAGTTGAACACCCATCCCGTTGCTCGTAATGCCTTTTGCTTTTGTGCTTGAGATGGAAATCAAATGATCTTTGTCTGGGGGGCATAACTGCCGACGACGCTCGCAGGATAGATGGACTATGCCAGTAATCTTCCCAGGAGTGTACTCAACAACTTCCCAAAGTCTCATGGCGATCGGATGAATGGTGTAGTAGCGCAAAAAGGACAAACAGACAGACACACAGACAGACAGACACACGCATACATTCAATTTTATATATAGATGGTGCACAGGGAACCCGGAGCAGAACACGGTGCCCAAAGCCCCGACATCACCAGCACAGAGCATGGCGGGGGCAGCGCCACTATGTTAGGTAGTCATCTGATTGAGGGGAAATTAACTGTCCCTGGTATGATAGCAACTCCACCAGCAGAATAGTGAGTGCAGCTCTGGAGTATAATACAGGATGTAACTCAGGATCAGTACAGGATAAGTAATGTATGTACACAGTGACCCCACCAGCAGAATAGTGAGTGCAGCTCTGGAGTATAATACAGGATGTAACTCAGGAGAAGTACAGGATAAGTAATGTATGTACACAGTGACTCCACCAGCAGAATAGTGAGTGCAGCTCTGGAGGATAATGCAAGATGTAACTCAGGAGCAGTACAGGATAAGTAATGTATGTACACAGTGACTCCACCAGCAGAATAGTGAGTGCAGCTCTGGAGTATAATACAGGATGTAACTCAGGAGCAGTACAGGATAAGTAATGTATGTACACAGTGACTCCACCAGCAGAATAGTGAGTGCAGCTCTGCAGTATAATACAGGATGTAACTCAGGATCAGTACAGGATAAGTAATGTATGTACACAGTGACTCCACCAGCAGAATAGTGAGTGCAGCTCTGGAGGATAATACAGGATGTAACACAGGATCAGTACAGGATAAGTAATGTAGGTACACAGTGACTCCACCAGCAGAATAGTGAGTGCAGCTCTGGGGTATAATACAGGATGTAACTCAGGATCAGTACAGGATAAGTAATGTATGTACACAGTGAGTCCACCAGCAGAATAGTGAGTGCAGCTCTGCAGTATGAGAAATCTCTCGCTTTAAATAATAATATTGACCATAAGTTGAAAATCAGACACCTACATAGTTATACATCTATATATCTGTTCTTGCTGCTATCATTGATTTTATTGTATACAGTGTTAAACATTATGAGTGTCAATCACAGGATACAGATGCCCAAGGGAATGTCAATGCAGTAAATTACTTATCATTAATCATGTTTTAGCAAAAGGAGGAATAAGCTAAAAGTTTTTTATAATTAGGGGAAAAATGTGGATGTGATATTATTCTGTTATAGGAACCATCTTAATTAACTACATAAGTGCATTAATATATACTCCAGTATAAACCCATGGTATACACAGTGTTAGTATAGATCCACCCTAATATACATTCTCGATACACTCCATCAAGTGATACAATATGAACACTGACTGACCCTCCACCAAGAATATACTAGAGCAGGAGCAGTGTGTTATATTAGAGGCATATCGAGCACTGGATCTATATTGGGCCGACGGACAGAGGGGCACGGTCAGTCTTGGCTCCACAGAGTTCAATCTTGTGGACAATAAAATCAAACATAAAGCCTATAATAAAACCAATGAACCCTATCCCCTATCAAAATACTGGACGACAGAGACAACCTAGAGCGAGGCCGAACTGTGGGGCAAATAGGGATATTCCAAATTCAGGCCCCTCGGTGCCGCAGTATCTAAAATCCATTTGATCTTTTTCCTTCGGTTGTGTAATCCGGTCTCCTCCCCCCGGTAATGGTGGATCATGATCACTTACCTTGTACTTTATCTGGCTCATGGCATGAATGTTCTCTACAACGTGTTGGACGCGGGCTGGTCCATCGTTTAGTTCTAATGGTACTCTGGTCTTTTACCATTCTGGTCCTCCCGTCCGCGGAGGTTTCCCCAACATCGCCCAAGCCCCGCGGCGCGTGATTAGATATACTGCGGATGTGGAAGCACACGACTATCGTTCTTTTATCCACTCTTTATTCTCTCTTGTTGGATGCCTGAAGCAATCGCCTTGAGATTACTGCAGCAGGAACATCCCAAGCAGGGAGAATTGCCCTTCTTCACAGGTGCTGAAGTGGACTGAGGCGATTGTTTTTTTTTTTTTATCCCTCAAAAGCCTAGACCATACAAGCCTATCTCCAAGGTGGATGCTTCTTCTATCGGCCATCATCGGAGACTGATGAAACTGGTACAGCCATCAGAAATCAACAACCAGTGTTTTCTAATGACCGCGGCCGCCCTACGGCTGTTATATCCATAGGTGGATACAAAAGGTATCCTACCCAAAGTCTTTTACTGTACCTCGGGTGTCAGCAGTTCCTCTTGCTTAAATGATCTCACCCTCACCATGGTGTGTTTTATTAGGGGTTCAGGATAACCCCTCTTCAGTATCACACATCTCGTGTAGTCTCCAGTCTACGCTGTCATCATGTGTAATACGTCTCACACATAATAGCTGGCTCCAAGGAAGAGAATGAGACTCCCATTGGAGTCGGATGAAAACCGTCATACATTAAAAGGCTGTTACGGGCTGTGGCCTTGACATAGAGAGCTGTTTGCAATCCAGAACCAACCTCCGTGACTAAGAGATCCAAAAATTGAACCTCAGATTTAGAGTGGGTCAATGTGAATTGTAACGCAGGACAGAAACCATTCAATGTGTTACGGAAGTCACAGAGTTGTTGCACAGAACCCTCCCAGAACACGAAGACATCATCGATGCAGCGCCACACAAGATCTTACTCCAAAACGGGGAAGTATACATGAGGTTTGCCTCAAACCTACGTATGTATGTAGATATGTTGGAAGTACACCCCCTCAAAAAAAATTTAATTTGAGAAATCCGTTCAGGGGAAGGAGGCCTAAGCCTGAGGAAGGATCCTGAGAGGTCCGAAAGCTCCTATAAGGTCATGTATATTTGTCGGCCATCAGAAGGTCTCATATCTACAGGATTACTCGGTTTCTCTTACTGAGAACAATCACATGTTGCTCTACTGGCTAACACCGCACCAAACCCTTTTTCTCCATAGTAAGTAATGGGCGTTATTGGCTGTGGATTCGCGGT
The DNA here is from genome assembly GCF_035609145.1 of Eleutherodactylus coqui. NCBI lineage: Eukaryota > Metazoa > Chordata > Amphibia > Anura > Eleutherodactylidae > Eleutherodactylus > Eleutherodactylus coqui. The sequence goes on from NC_089839.1 coordinate 314,940,509, forward strand.
GCTGATTCTGCAGCAAATATTCGCCCGTGAGCAGGAGCGTTAGGTAGTAGTTGTTTCATGTGAAGTTTATGTAATGGCCCGAAGTATATATATCTGGCCCATCCATAACTGTCATACATGTCATGTCTTCTATGTGGATGCTCTGTGCAACTTGTAAGCGCATGCAAGAAGTTAATGTCTGGGATATGTCTGGAAATTGTAACCAATTGTCCTGTCACGTGGGTATGTAAGGTATAAATAGGAGTGCAGAGGTGAGCGTGAAGAGGTTCCATTTTTCTTCAAGGGTAGTGTGTGGGGGGAGAGTGCTGGCCGCATGAGGGTACCTTCAACCCTCATGTGGTGAAGAATGGAAGAGGAAGAGCGGTTCCCAGATGACTTAACCCTAGGACCCCTATCCTAGGAGAGAGAGAGAAGGAGCCCCGCTGTGCAGTGTTCTGACACCTGTCTCCAAGTGACTGTCAGTGGAGTGTCGTGTCTGCCTCCGGTGTGTGTCCAGGAGAGGAGTCATACAGATAACTTAGACTGTGGCCCCAGTTTCATCCTGTGTTCTCCTCCCTGATCTCTGTTACCTGTTCTTCCTGCACTGGTGTGTGAAGTTATAATCTCTGAAAGTAAAGTTCCAGTCTCTGACCGTTCCCAGTGACTGAAGTTGTCAAATATCTGTGTGGACCTTCTTACTTTTCCCGTCGGACATCCTGAGGAGTAAGAAATGGTGGCGTCACCCGTGACATCTTTATTCAAGCCCACTACACCATTTATTCAGGTAACCATTGTCATAGCGTTGCCTTGGTCGTGGTCACGCGTGGCTCTCAGGGGAAGAGTTTGGTAGTGCCACGTGACAACCTAACAAACCCCCCCCCCCCCCCTGCCATCTCGTCAGTGGTGTGCCTCGTGTCTCGGTCGCTGCATTAATGTTGTTTCAGTAACTCGTACCGTCCTGCAGAATGATGAACAGCCGAGTTCCTTCTGGTTAGTAAAGTTCATTTTTTGATAAAAAGTGCCGCCTCCGTCTGTCACCGCTGCGCCATAATGCGCCACATCCACCCTGCTTTCAGTCGTGTCCAGTTGGCGTGTCATTAGAGGGGTTTGTTTTCTGGTTGGCGGCTTATGTTTGCGCTCTGATTGACACGTCGTAACGTCTACTAAACACAATTAGGAATTTTCAATCATCCGGGTTTATTTTGTTTTCATCTTCTCTGTGTTGTCTAAACAGATGACATCATGTATGTCTACTATACAGACACACGTGTGCGGGAGCAGAGCGGCAATACAGGGGCCACCCCCATGCTCTGCTGCCCGCCGAGATCAGACAGACACCCCTCAGCCCTGATCCTGTGATAACCGGACACCACAGGAGCAACAAACAGTGACATGCAGAGCGCCCCTATGATTCTGTGCGGTGACTGACCCTCCAAGGCACAATCACCCCCATCATTCTGTGCTGTCTGACCCTCCAGTGTACAATCACTCCCATCATTCTATAAGGACAGAGCCCTGGTTTGAGTTATGGCTGTAATGAACTCTGGTATGGTTCCTATAGTTGTGTAATCTGTATTGTATAAGGGCGACCTCTACTGGCCATCATGCATTACTACAGTTTGTATATTTCTCTATGAAGTGTTGAATAGGACTTCTCATTGGCTGCAGAGGTCAGGTGGGAGATCTGAAGGACTTGAGATCATAGAGAGCTGCAAGCTGGAGAGCAATTCCAGTAGTACTGAGCCTTACGACAGACTGCATGGCCGGAGGAGAGAGCTGCCAAAGGCGTGAGGAGTTGTCTTGGGGAGCCGTTGAGGACGAATCCTGGGGAATCTGTGCTTGTTGGAGAGGGATAGTACCACAAGACAGGAAGCAGCCAGTGTTAGAGAAGCGCAGCTCCGTAACTCGCCAGAACTAACGTCGCTGAGAGAACAAAGCTGCGGGGAGTACAGCTAGAGGGACGGCTACAAAAGAGTCACATCATCCTGCAGCTCAGTGAATCGGATGCGTCACCTTATGGTACCGAACACGCTGGAGATATGTAAGTGAGGTCGGCCCTCAGGAAATGCCCGTCATGTGCACACAGTTAGTGACTTAAACGCAGGCCTGCCAGTTATAATACATCAGCTTAGCTGACACAGAGGAACATGTATTCATCTGCCAGTGCGGAGAAGTTACTGGACAACACTGCATTGCTCTCGGACTGTGTGCGGATGACTGCCATGCTGGGTGAAACATTGGGTGGCGCTACCACATGTTCTACAGGTGACGTGTGCTGCTGATCCCTGTGATGTATAACAGGTTGTTACCCTCCCCCACTCACGTTAATGTTAAGCAGACACTTAGTTACAGGTTGTCTAACGTTTCTGAATAATTGCATATTTTATCTGTTACTAGAAGCTTCTATGGCAGCTTCATCTCCAAGGTTATCTGTTAAAATAAAAACAAATATTTTTGTAAGCTCAGTGACCGCATCATAACCCAATCTCTGTGTCGCCCGCCCCTGCCATGACCATAACAGTGCCCCTCAGCGGCCCACTCACAGTAAGGCCGGACTCACATGGGCATCTGATCAATTGATCACTCTAACGAGATGTGAGCGTGGAGTTACCAGACTAAAGGTGGATTTGTAACCAGCTTTCACAGGGTCCTGCCACATGCAGACCGAAAGCACAAAACGCCCCCCTGATCCGGCCTAACGCACTCTAGCCCTCTACAATACTGCTCACACACACGCTGCCGCCACCAGCTGTCCAGGGAAGCTGCAACCCAGACTAGGAATTATGAACAAAATCTTCAGAGTTTATGGTGCATTTTAAAACTGACAAGGCTAACTAATAAACTGCAGATTTATTCTAAAAAAAGAACAGCAGTGCAAAAAAATAAAATTATGTATATATATATAATATTGTGACAGTGCAGTAGCAAGAGTGGTGTTACCATACAGTGCGGCATGGGGTCCCGCGGTCGGCGCGCGTCGCTCCGGCGTCGGCTCCAGCAGCCTGGAGCCCTGTGTCGAGGTCATCCCAGCAGCTTGGGTTGGCCAGTGGGCGGCGGCGTGGGCGTGCCCGCCCGTAGGGTGCCGCCCGCACTCCTCTGTGCTTCTTATACAGCAGTGGGTGGAGTTGCCTCCTCCCACTCTCCGCCCCTGGGCGGAACCTTGTGGTTAAAAGACTGGCAGTGAACTGAGCTTATTGCCAGTTATTGGTTCTGCATGCACCTAGCCAGTCTGTCTGCGGTTCTCCTCAGCCAGTCCCTAGTTGTCGGTCAGCTCCCTCTGGTCCCCTATTACTCTGTCTGTTTGTGTTGGTTCTGTTTGCCTCTAATCCAGTCTGGCCCAGTCAGCACTAGTTGCTATCCAGCACCCTGCCAGTTTGCCTGTGAGTCCCATCTCCAGCCTTGCAAGTTTTGTTGGTCTGATTCATCTGCCTCCCTGTCGGCACTCTGTTTCCCCCATTAGGTAGTTTCCTGCTTGTCAGTCGCCAGGTCCCTAGCCAGGGCAGGGACCGCCGTCCAGTTGTCCGCCTGGGGTTAGCCAGGGCCGAGGCAAGTAGGCAGGGACAGTGGGGGTGCGGGAGATCAGGGCACCCCAACTGGCGCTCGGGGGGGCAGAGTGCCGTAACAAGTGGCCTGTAGGGGGCTTCTGAGCGCAGTCACGGTGTTGGGTTTAGTTAATATAATAATAATAAACTTTATTTGTATAGCGCCAACATATTCCGAGCGCTTACATAGACGGGGGAATACAGAAAGACAAAATACAAACATTACAGAACCAGGGATACATAGCAATCAGTTGATGGAGACAGTAGGGGTGAGGGTCCTGCTCCAACGACCTTACATACTACAAGTAATGGGGTGACACAGAAGGTAAAGTTTAGTTAACCTAGCACGAAGCGGTCAGGGGGTAGTTGGCCCCTCGCTCATCGCCTGTCGGGGCGAAGTCACCTTCCTGTAAGGGTGCGGCTACACAGGCTAAATTTCTCCTCCCTCACAAGCTCAGTGTCCTTTTGAAGCCGGTGGAGCTTGGGCCCGTTGAGGCCTGTGGGGCATGAGGTCCTGAGGTCTATGTAGACCTGGTGCTGGTCTGTGAGGGACCCGGAAGCATGGAGCGGACAAGGGGTAGTTGGCCCCTCGCTCGTTGCCTGTCGGGGCGAAGTCACCTTCCTGGAAGGTCCGCTGAAGGAAGCGGTACGTGTCGCTGTGCGCACTGTGACAGACAACAGTGTGAAGTTGTATATGACATGCTGGACTGTATGTAGACTGAATACGCTGCTATGATAAAATAAACGCTGGAGGAACCAGCATTTGGACTTTACCTTGTGTTTCTGGACATCATTGCGGTGCTGCCACCCCTGGGCAGGGGCAAGTAAGCAAGATATCCCGGGCAAGTAACCCCAACTTGCCACATATGGTGGAGGATGCGCTGGCACAAGTGGAAGGGCGCACAAAGCTGCAAAGAGCAACGTGTGAGCAGATGGATGTTCCTGTGAGCTGCAGTGCTGGAGGCATTTAAAAGGGCCAGGAGGCCGAAGTCTGTGGTCACCATGGGTAAAAGACGTCGACAGCGGGAGGCGGTTGCCAGGAGATAGATGGACGGTGTCTTGAGGTGTGACCAGTGGCCAGGAGGCCAGTTGGAGGTGAGAACCTGCCAGCTAGTAGTGGGTGCGATCCCACTGTGGGTGGACTTGGATCCACAGCAGGACAGGTCATCCGTTATGCCAGACATCTTGCTGCTTCTTCATTGTGGTCCAAGGACTGACAAAGTGGTGAGTCTGACCTTTGAGACTCCATGTGGCACTGTGACCTGGGACTTGACTAAATGAGAGTCTGCAAGTGGAGTTTGTGTTGGGCACGGGCTTTCCCCATATTATTCAGCTGTGGGAGGGAAAGGATCCTGCAGTCTCGTACAAAAACTGCAGATGTGAACAGGGGTCAAGGACTGCCATCGGTGTGCCTAGAGGAGCGGCTGCAGGGCCACACATCAACTCGGGGGAGTGAGAAGAGCGCTCCGAGGACTGATGAAAGGGGGCCAAATGGACTGTCACCTGTGTGTCCAGAGGAGCGGCTGCAGGGCCACACATCAACTCGGGGGAGTGAGGAGAGCGCTCTGAGGACTGATGAAAGGGGGTCAAATGGACTGTCACCTGCGTGTCCAGAGCAGCGGCTGCAGGGCCACACATCAACTCGGGGGAGTGAGAAGAGCGCTCCGAGGACTGATGAAAGGGGGCCAAATGGACTGTCACCTGTGTGTCCAGAGGAGCGGCTGCAGGGCCACACATCAACTCGGGGGAGTGAGGAGAGCGCTCTGAGGACTGATGAAAGGGGGTCAAATGGACTGTCACCTGCGTGTCCAGAGCAGCGGCTGCAGGGCCACACATCAACTCGGGGGAGTGAGAAGAGCGCTCCGAGGACTGATGAAAGGGGGCCAAATGGACTGTCACCTGTGTGTCCAGAGGAGCGGCTGCAGGGCCACACATCAACTCGGGGGAGTGAGAAGAGTGCTCCAAGGACTGATGAAAGGGGGCCAAATGGACTGTCACCTGTGTGTCCAGAGGAGCGGCTGCAGGGCCACACATCAACTCGGGGGAGTGAGAAGAGTGCTCCAAGGACTGATGAAAGGGGGCCAAATGGACTGGAACATTCTGATAATGGATAGGGGAAAACATGATAATGCAAAGTCGTATGAAGTACATAATATGTCTGTGTTGCAGGTCGATGCAGGCATACCTGCACAATATGAACACGTGTCTAGTAGAAATGCTTATGATAATGAAGGGAAATCTGCACAATGTGAACTGGTGTCTAACAATGCAGATGTGGGGAATGGCTCAGGCATGGTTGGACTAGATAGTAACCATGAAAAGGTGCTGTGTGGCACACCGAGAGTTAATGAGATTAACCCCTCAGGTTCTGACACTTCAGTTCAGCTGCAGGAAGAAGAAAAGTTACTTTCTGCTGCTAGAAATGAAGTAGCTTTATTGAAGGGTCGGTGTAGTCAACAGGAATCCAACATGGTGGAAGGAAATGCAAGAGAAGGCCCCCTGTCCACGTCCACGACGGAATATCGCCAGTGATATTCCGCCGCGGGGGACGAGGGGGGAGCACAGACAGGTCTCAGCGGTGAGCCTATCTAACAGATAGGCTTATCGCGGCATGCTGCAATTTAGAGCCCGCAAGCAGACGACGGCACTGCGCTTCACACAGCGTGATCCCGTGGACATGCAGCCTTAAAGGGGTTGTCCTGCGCCGAAACGGGTTTTCTTTTTTTTCAACAGCCCCCCCGTTCGGCGCGAGACAAACCCGATGCAGGGTTGCTGGCGTCCTCGTCTCCATGGAACCGTCTAATTTTCAGCGTCTAATCGCCAGATTAGACGTGCTTGCGCAGTCCGGGTCGTCTTCTTTTCTGAATGGGGCCGCTCGTGCCGGAGAGCGGCTCCTTGTAGCTCCGCCCCGTCACGTGCCGATTCCAGCCAATCAGGAGGCTGGAATCGGCAATGGACCGCACAGAAGCCCTGCGGTCCACCGAGAGAGAAGATCCCGGCGGCCATCTTCAGCAGGTAAGTAAGAAGTCACCGGAGCGTGGGGATTCAGGTAAGCGCTGTCCGGTTTTCTTTTTTAACCCCTGCATCGGGGTTGTCTCGCGCCGAACAGGGGGGGGGGTGTTTTAAAAAAAACAAAAAAAACCCGTTTTGGCGCGGGACAACCCCTTTAATATGGCCATACAGAAGTGTATAACCCCACTTGCTTTCGCGGGACAACCCCTTTAAGCAACAGTACTCTAATATCAGCTGTGGCACAATATTCAAATGTGACACAAATGTGTTTTCATCAGATTGGGTCCCTCGCCATTACATACATCTCCCCTTCTCGGCAGCCTGAAGACACATGACTCTCCACATATCAGCGTCTTTGATAACTTCCCTTGTCTACAGCATAACCACTACACCCATCATCTCCATGGTGGTGGACCCGGACCACCAAACCCCGTCGGAGCAGCGCCCTCTGCGGACAATGCTGACTGCGTCATAGACGTCGCATATTACAGGCGGTTCAGTATACCACATCACATGTGACCCTGCTGCCCCGCCATGTGCCTCACCATGCCAGATCAGATCCATTAACCTTTGCAAGACCTTGCTTTATAGCCCAAACTGTGACGCCATGACTACTCTATGCTCTCCTTATCACAGTCCTGCGAGTCCTCACTCCCCCACCCTGTCCAGGGATGTAACCTTCCGCAATGCTGGGATTGTAGTCTGCTCCCCAGAATCCAGACCTCTGGTGCTGCTCGCTTTGCTTCTCGTCTGCAGCGTCCATGCAAATTCTTCAGCTCTGCTGCTGCGGTGTCTGGCACTGCGGGGAGGGAAGCTCCCTCTCCTCCCACGTGCTGCAGGGGGCTTCACTTCAAGGATAAGGCTGGTCCTCCAGCTTCAGACCCCCAAGGCAATCTGGTCTCTTCCTTCTGTGGCCTCTGCCACTTTCAAAGTTCTTGCTGCTGGTGGCTGCCTGCAGCAGCCGTTGTGGTCCCAGTAGTAATAGTGCCACCCCGGTAGTAATAGCAACCCCCATTGTAGCCCCTGGTAGTAATAGTGTCACCCATTGTGGCCCCTGGTAGTAATGGTGTCCCCCATTGTGGCCCCAGTAGTAATAGTGGTCCAAGCAGTAATAGGGATCCCCGTTAGTAGCCCGAGTTGTAATACTGACCCCCCATAGTAGCTCCAAGTAGTAATAGTGACCCCCATTGTGGCCCTAGTAGTAACCATGACTCTCATTAGTCACCCCCGTTAGTAGCCTGAGTAGCAATAGGGACTCTCATAGTGGCCCCAGTAGTAATAGTGAATCGCATAGTGGCCTCAGTAGTAATAGTGACCCCAGTAGTAATAGGGACTCCCGTTCGTAGCCCCAGTAGAAATAGTGACCCTATTTGTGGCTATAGTAGTAATCATGACTTCCTTTAGTGGCTCCAGTAGTGATAGAAACCGCCATAGTGGTACCAGTAGTAATAGTGGCCCCCCTAAGCTTGCACAGTGGTCAGGGACTAACAGAATGGTATTTAGCAAGAAGAAATGCAAAGTCCTACATCTGGGCAAGAAAAATGAAAAAAGCACATACAGAATGGGAGGAATTGGGCTAAGCAGCAGCACATGTGAAAAAGACTTGGGTATACTAATAGATCATAGACTGAACATGAGTCAACAATGTGATGCAGCAGCCAAAAAGGCAAACCCAATTCTGGGATGTATTAAGAGAAGCATAGAGTCTAGATCACGTGAGGTCATTATCCCCCTCTACTCTTCCTTAGTCAGACCTCATCTGGAATACTGGGTCCAGTTCTGGGCACCCCACAAAGACATAGACAAACTGGAGCAAGTTCAGAGAAGAGTTAGCAAGACGGTGAGCGGTCTGCAAATCATGTCCTATGAGGAACGGTTAAAGGATCTGGGAATGTTTAGCTTGCAGAAGAGAAGGCTGAGAGGAGACTTAATAGATGTTATGGGACTAAATCATATTCCAGAAGATTTCCTTGATAACGACTTGGAAAAATTGACGAGTGATCTTTGGAAATGCGACTCCTATAGCTGGGCGTGCAGTTTGCCGGATGTCCACAATGGGGTAAGACTGCAGCAGACAGGTGAGTTCTGTTCTCCCCTTACCCATTGTGCGTCCGTCATTCTGCTTGTCAAGGCTTGGGTGAGTAATTTCCGCCTAAAGGGTTTATTTTGTTACATGGTCACTCTTCTATATAAGAACCCTGATTTGTGACTTCACTGGTTCTGTGTTGCTATATGCTGTGAAATTGTTGTTTAGACATAAGGTGTTATCATCTTTAGTAGCGCTATCTTGGTTCCAAATCTGGACGCAGATTTGATGGCTTCTTGAGATAAGGAGAACATATCTTTAGATAAGAAGCGTTTAGTCTCAAGGTTAATTTTAACTACTTCAGGCACTAGATTGCTAAGTAGTGTAGCAGAGGCCCGCACAGAAATGTCAGTGGTGACGGTCCGGCTCTGCTCTGCACATGTGCCGGCTGGCCGGCAGCCGGCGCATAGCAGAAATGAAGACGGCGGGAGTGGGTGAAGCAAGTTCATGCAGAATCTGTGGACAACTATGTGACAATTAACCACCGTACTGTTTGTCCTGTATATCTTAATATCCTAACACTGTATCATTGCTGTACGTGTTGTCTTCTTTCCATAAGTGTCAGATAGCACTGCTGAGGAAGGTCACTATAGGTGCCAGTATCGCAGACAGCAGTAGAAAAACTTGCAGAGAGAGAGAGAGGATCAATACATGATTTTATATATATAGTGCAAGAGTGTTATTGTGTCATCTATATATAGGAATACATAAAGGGTTAATGCTTGATCTGTGTAAAGCCGCAGCTCCCAGTTCCCTCCCTTGTCTCTGTTCCCCCTCGTCATCCCCCTCCCTTCAGGTTTTAGTGAGGTTGAAGCAAATCTTTGACTTTCAGAGAAGGAATGTGTGCCTGCAAGGAGCTGTGGGCGCAGCCCCCTCCTTGCTTCCCAGCTTCTCATAGATAAAAAAGGAATAGTGTGTCTCTGCTTGCGTCAATTGAATAGTAACTTGTAATGAATCCAGTGAATTATACTGTCTTAAAAATTGGAAAGATAGGAATTTTTAGGTACATTCTTGCTGTTATTTGTGTACATGTCAGTTCTGTGATTGGTTGGATGTGTGTATACTTACTAAATGGTGTTTCAGTGTGATAATGTTCGGTAGGAGAAATGAGTGTTCCTATTATGGGAAAAGAATTACAAACAGTTAAAGGTTGAATGTTGGTTGGTAGCGATTTGAATGCATTTGTATGCAAGATGAGGAGAGTTGTAGAACTTCTGTAACTTTTTCTTTGTATGATGCTGTTGCGGCCATTTGCTTTCCCTGTCTGTTTTTGTCCAGCACTGAGATGGTTACCCAGCTTTCTCCTTCTGAGTGCACCTGAGGGGTTCATTAGTCATTACACCCCTATTCAAGTTGAACTGATGCACTTTAATGCCTTTCAATTGATGTTTGTTCATCACACTCAGCCTTCCCTGTGTTGTGCCAGTGTCCAGGCATAACAGTATGTCCTGCTGTGCATCCTACTGCGTTATCTCCTGGTGTGAACGGTGGTCATCCTACTGTGTGCTGTGTAAACTATCCCATGCTTAGGTAAAGTCTCCTGTAGGCTTTTTGAGCTGGCATGGTCACCAGTTCAGTCTATATGTGTCTTGCTGCGTTTGTCTGCTGCCAGTTCCTTCTGGTTCTGAGTTTCACCCCTTCAGGGATAATCAGACCCGAGGTTCCAGCACAGGGCTGCTCTTATGAGGGCAGTCACTCTGCTTATAGGTAGGGGTCTGCCATTCTCCCTGCAGCCAAGGGTCAGTTCCCCTTTCCCTGTCTACAGTCAGTCTATCTGAGGAGTCGGCAACTAACCACTCAGGGACTGTCCTCAGCTGGTCTGGTTGGTGCAGTTGATCTACAATTTCCTGAGCTCTGTAACAGCAGTAGACAGTGTGTGTGGAGGATCATACGGTTCTTAATATTTATATGGGAGACAGACTTGACCGCATGGATGGATGAGAGTTAATGACCCGTGTTCAGGCTGTGATGAATGTAAAATGTGTGATGCAGATATTGACTGGGGATAAAAGTTTTTCTCCCCCTCTGCATATGAATGTGTAGATTGTGAATTTCAAATGAAAGCATGAAAAAGCATGCAAACAGCCAGAATCAAAGGGGTGGAGCTAGATAATGTAAACGTACGTCATGGGTCATCCATTTCTTGTTCACAACGGAGGGGGGGAGGTTGAGAATCTTGGGCAGTCAGGAATTTTTTTTTCTCAAATTTGATGAGACATTGCAGGCAGGATCAGATTAATAATGAATTTGCTTAACGGATATCACATTACATTTCCAATGTAGATAGATGTTTGTATAGGATCCTATACATGCCATAAGATATAAGACAGACAGACCATTGAAACTACACAAAGCTTATATATAATTTATGTATATATGACATACAGACTATTTATGTAAGGTATATATGTGTATATGCACACTTACCTATGGTTGTCACTCCGGCGTTTGATGATCACCAAACAATAATCCCCCATTCACTTAAACTGGAATATGACTTCATGACCAAGAATAGGTTCTAGGAGGTATGAGTTATCCTCTCTTTCCTCTTTAGAGACACATAACTATCTATCTTCATAGTCGCATCTTTTTATAGAAATTTATATGAATGGAGTTTCCTGCAAGTTGATGCCTCATATGTGTTTTTAATGATCCACAACCCTCTTTTATAAAGCTCTTATTAATATATATTTATATTCGCTTGTATCGATTTCCATCAACTTATGAATTAGAACAAGAATGTTGTTTTTGTAATAGGATGCATTTTAATTGTAAGTTCAATGGTTTTATCCTGTTATGCCAATAATACCTATATGCCTCACAAAAGACTCATACACTCTCTCTAATGACCAGAAGACTGAACTACACAGTCTCCATAGAGACAGAGAACGCTTTAATAGCGTCACTACATCCAACAACCACGTGACCAGTGCATGACGTAACACGCACGCCGCTCTCCATAGAAACGCACGATGCTTTGACAAAGTAACTGCAACTTATAACCACGTGACTCACATTACGAGCGGCACGTACGCCCAACGTGGCCGCATCATCTAGTCACTAGCTCTTTTACTATGACGCGGCACGCACTGACAGCGCGACCGCGTCATCAAGTCACATGACCAAGGACCCTCCGTTATGACGTGGCACACACATGTAGCGTGACCACGCAACTCCAAAATGAAACCAATACATACAACGCCACGTAATACATCCGGATAGTGCGGCCACGTCACCAAACGAATCATGTGACATACACCAACCTATCACCATAGACTCCTCCCTCTGGAATTACATAGCTCCACCCACAAAATGGCGCTACACACAGAACGAAAGTGATACTCTGATACCTATAAATGTGAGTAAATCTGCCTTTCTATATATGTACGCATAGGCTTGAAAAAGGTGCATGTCGCACCGAAACGCGTTGCCTTCCTGTAACTTGATTTTATATAAATAAAACTGGATAAATCAACTCGCTTTCCGCAAGTACCATCCGCGACTGAGAGGATTTAGAGGAGTCAGCACACAAAGGAGGGGGCTTCTTGTTTTATACACCCCCCTCCTCCCGAGTAAGTGCCATTCTACTGTATATCTCTTCCGTCCCTCGCAGAACGGACTTTTTTTGCATTCTGCTCCACTTAACTGCTTTTTCCACGAGCGCATATCCTTTTTACTTAAAACCTACTGTTTGTTTTCTTATTGGGGATCCACTGTCCTGGTGAGAGTCCCCCCTTACTGTCATTGCAGCTCTCCTCCTTCACGGAGGATAGGAAAAAAGCACAGTGGGGAGCCTGCTCAATATCCGTTGGCGCTGTCTGAACTATTGTGTTTTAGTATGGAAGAAGAATGTATGTAGCAGAGCTGTGTGTGTGTATGACATTCATGTAGCACAGCTGTTTGTGTGACGTGCATGTAGTACAGTTGTGTGTGTGTGTGACGTGCATGTAGCAGAGCTGTGTGTGACGTGCATGTTGCAGAGCTGTGTGTGACGTGCATGTTGCAGAGCTGTGTGTGTGTGACGTGCATGTTGCAGAGCTGTGTGTGTGTGACGTGCATGTTGAAGAGCTGTGTGTGTGTGACGTGCATGTAGCAAAGCTCTGTGTGTGTTGTGCATGTAGCAGAGCTGTGTGTGATGTGCATATAGCAGAGCTGTTTATGTGATGTGCACGTAGCAGAGCTGTGGATGTGACGTGCATGTAGCAGAGGTCTGTGTGTTACATGCATGTAGTAGATCTGTATGTGATGTTTATGTAGCAGAGCTGTGTATATGACGTGCATGTAACAAAGCTGTATGTGCGTGACGTGCATGTAGCAGAGCTGTTTGGCGCATTGCTGCACCAGAAACACTGATACTATAATTTTCTAATAATTACTAGTATATCAAAGTACTAACAACCACTTGTCTGTGAGTCTGTGTGTGAGTTACATGCGTCGCCCCCTGATCACATGACGGCGACGACATCACAGGCCCTAAAGCATAAAACATGGAGAGCCTGACAGCCCAGGTGTGCTCACAGGACCTGTGATGTTGTCACTGTCATATGATCAGTCACCTGGGCTTTGACCTCAATCCCTGATCACATGACAGTGACATCACAGGTCCTTCACTTTATTAAAAACCTGCAGAGCCAGACAGCAGCCGTGTGCTTACAGGACCTGTGGTTATGTCACCCTCATGTGATCAGTCACCTGTGTAGGAGGAGTCCAGGGTCACATGACCAGTCTCTCCCCTCAGTGTATGCAGGACTCTGCTGTGTGACCTGCAGTTTGTGTCCCATAAGGATGTATTCAGAGAGTTTATGGAGCCGAGCCAAGTGTGTGAGAGACGGAGGAGCAGAGCCGTGCATGTGTGTGAGATGGAAGAGCAGAGCTGTGCGTGTGTGCGTGACGGAGAAGCAGAGACGTGCGTGTGTGCATGACGGAGTAGCAAAGCCGTGCGTGATGGAGGACAGCCGTGCGTGTGTGAGACGGAGGAGCAGAGCCGAACGTGTGTGAGATGGAGGAGCAGAGCCATGCGTGTGTGAGATGGAGGAGCAGAGCCGTGCGTGTGTGTGAGACAGAGGACAGAGCTGTGCGTGTGTGAGACGGAGGAGCAGAGCTGAACATGTGTGAGACGGAGGAGCAGAGCCGTGCGTGTGTGAGGCGGAAGAGCAGAGCCGTGCGTGTGTGAGGCGGAGGAGCAAAGCCGTGCATGTGTGAGGCGGAGGAGCAAAGCCGTGCGTGTGTGAGGCGGAGGAGCAGAGCCGTGCGTGTGTGAGGCGGAGGAGCAGAGCCGTGCGTGTGTGAGGCGGAGGAGCAGAGCCGTGCGTGTGTGAGGCGGAGGAGCAGAGCCGTGCGTGTGTGAGGCGGAGGAGCAGAGCCGTGCGTGTGTGAGGCGGAGGAGCAGAGCCGTGCGTGTGTGAGGCGGAGGAGCAGAGCCGTGCGTGTGTGAGGCGGAGGAGCAGAGCCGTGCGTGTGTGAGGCGGAGGAGCAGAGCCGTGCGTGTGTGAGGCGGAGGAGCAGAGCCGTGCGTGTGTGAGGCGGAGGAGCAGAGCCGTGCGTGTGTGAGGCGGAGGAGCAGAGCCGTGCGTGAGTGAGGCGGAGGAGCAGAGCCGTGCGTGAGTGAGGCGGAGGAGCAGAGCCGTGCGTGAGGCGGAGGAGCAGAGCCGTGCGTGCGTGAGGCGGAGGAGCAGAGCCGTGCGTGTGAGATGGAGGAGCAGAGCCGGCCGTGTGTGAGGCGGAGGGGCAGAGCCATCCGTGTTTGACATGGAGGAGTATGTGATTAGTCGCCTGTGTGCGAGGAGTCCAGGGGGAAAACACTGTTTCAGAGCTATTTGTGACGTGCATGTAGCAGAGCTGTGTGTGTTTGTAATGTTCATGTAGCAGAGCTCTTTGTGTGTGACAGGAGCATGTATCCGACTTGTGTGTGTGACACGAGTGTGTAGAAGAGCTGTGTTTGTGATGTGCATGTAGCAGTGCTGTGTGTGTGTGACATAAATATAGCAGAGCTGTATGTGACATGAATGTAGCAGAGCTGTGTGTGTGACAGTGCATATAGCAGAACTGTGTGTGTGTGACAGTGCATGTAGCAGAGCTGTGTGTGACAGTGCATGTAGCAGAGCTGTGTGTGACAGTGCATGTAGCAGAGCTGTGTGTGACAGTGCATGTAGCAGAGCTGTGTGTGTGACATGTGCATGTTGCAGAGCTGTGTGTGTGTGAGACAGGTATGTAGCAGAGCTGTGTGTGTGACATGCATAAAATAGAGCTGTGTGGTTGCCGTGCATGTAGCAGTGCTGTGTGTGACATGCATGTAGTAGAGCTGTGTGTTTCTGAAACACGCAAGTAGCAAGGCTTTCTGTGTGATTTACACAGAGCAGAGCTATGTGTGACATACATGTACCAGAGTTCTGTTTGTGCGTGCTGTGCATGCAGCAGAGCTGTATGTGACATACATGTACAGAGCTGTCTGTGACGTGCATGTAGCTGAGCTGTTTATTTATTATGTGCACAAAGCAGAACTGTGTGTGTGACATGTATGTCACAAAGCTGTGTGTGAGATGGAGGAGCAGAGTCATGCATGTATGAAAGACGGTGGAGCAGAGATGTGCATGTGTGAGATGGAGGAGCAGACTCGTGTGTGTGTGTGTGTGTGTGTGTGTGTGTGTGTGTGTGTGAGAAACGGAGGAGCAGAGCCATGCGTGTGTGAGATGGAAGAGCAAGTTATCAGTCACCTGTGTGGGAGGAATGCAGGGGGTGATCAATGTGTGCAGGACTGCTGTGTCGGTTGTGATTCCTGTTGTATTGAATGAATAATGTATGTAGCAGAGCTGTGTGTGTGACACGCGCATATAGCAGTGCTCTGTGTGTGTATGAAGTGCATATAGCAGAGCTGTGTGTGTGACACGCACATGTAGCAGAACTGTTTGTGTGTAACAAGTGCATCTAAAAGAGCTGTGCGTGCGACACACGTATAGTAGAGCTGTGTATGATGTGCGTGTAGCAGAGCTATGTGTGTGACAAGCTCATATAATAGAGCTGTGTGTGACACTCACGTAGCAGCACTGTGTGTGATGTGCATGTTGCACAGTTGTGTGTGTGACAAGTGCATGTAACAGAGCTGTGTGTGTGTCACATGCATGTGTAGTAGAGCTGTGTGTGACGTGCATGTTGCAGAGCTGTGTGTGTGTC